>NC_072460.1:2686458-2943958 GCF_027596085.1 Anoplopoma fimbria | reverse complement strand
GGGTCACTGGTTTAGCTGGTGTGGATAGGCACTGAGGCAGCTTGATGACTTTAATGGTCTAACATGAGTTTTCTGACATCATGAAACCTGAACTATAGATCTGAGATCATCTTGTGAATTTTTTTTATTGTTTAATGCTAATTCCTATTTTTCATTTTGATGTTTCTGTGTTGGAATCAAGATGGGGAATGGGTTTTGTCAGGTGTTTTATTAGACAGCAAGCTCTAGAAAAATGGAAGTGACTGACACTCAGTTTATGTCTCTACAGGTAAAAAGTTTCTTCCACACCTCTGTGTCTGTCATCTCATTTGTCTCATATGTTCTCATTGTGCTTGTCAAATTTGACCATGGATGATCACATGTGCACTCTGTTTTCACACAATGTTCTCCTGATCAAAACACACCAGGCACCAAACTTTACCTAACACCTTTTCTTTCTTTAATGAGATGGATTTTATGTCCTTGCCTTTGTCTCCCAGTCCTCCCACACAGTGATGCTTTATCGTTTCTTGCATATTTGTTTGTGTATGTTTGTATGTGTGCATTTTTGTGTGTGTAGGCGGGGAGGGTAAGGTTGGGAAGGTAGTGGACATTCGCGGCTGGGACACAGAATCTGGTCGCAGCGTGGCCAGTGTCACCTGGTCCAATGGCACCACCAATGTCTACCGAATGGGCCACAAGGGCAAGGTAGACCTCAAATACGTGTCCGACGGCCAAGGAGGCTTCTATTACAAAGACCACCTACCAAAGCTCGGTAAGACAGACAGATTCCTGTTTCTGAGTATGTTCTACGTCATTTATCTCTGTTGTTTAAGGGATCACATTGCAACATTAGGATTGAAGAAGTACATTTGACAGATATTGGCCTTCATGAATAATCTGATACTAGCCTGTTATGTCACGTATACTGATAAGTGAAGGTCAGCCCTCCACTTAGGAATTGGTTAGTCAAAAACATATTTGGTGTCAGCTTATGTCCTGGATTATTGTAATGTTTTGTTGTATTTTTTTATGACTTTTAGATCATTACAATGCTGTAAACATAAATGTTATTAGTAAACATAGCTTTGAAAACCCCCTCACACAAGTCTCCAACATAAACCCTGTCCATCCAGGAGAGCACGCAGAGCTGCAGCGCCAGGAGAGTGCTGACGGCCACTCCTTCCTGCAGGGCGACAAGGTCAAATGTCTCTTGGAGGTGGAGATCCTGCGACAGATGCAGGAGGGCCACGGAGGCTGGAACCCCAAAATGGCTGAGGTATGGAAGTCTTCCCTTCTTCTAGAAATACAAATCACACAATTCAAAAATATAAATAATAATAAATAATATACAGAGCCTCCTGCTGAGTTTTTCTTCAATGTAGAAGTGCAAAATGAACTTGTTTTTTCCAAGAAGTTAAGATGAACTCTTTGTAGTTTGCACATAGTATGGACTCTTTATGTTTTAGACAACATGCCCTCATAGTCAAAGCACACGTGCCTCTTGAGTCTTGCATCCAGATTATTTATATAAGTGGCTCAGATGGATGTTAGCGTGCAACAGAGTGAAAGGAAAACGCATCCAATTCTCAAATCACAGCTGCTAAAAGGGAACATTAGGGTCACAGCCATGCAGATGGGTGAAACAGTCTTTTTGTGTGTTTGCAGTACATTTGCCGGATCGGGACTGTACATAGAATCACTGATCGAGGAGATGTCAGAGTCCAGTACAGCAACAACATCCGCTGGACTTTCCATCCTGGGGCCCTCACCAAGGTACTTAGTAACAGAGAACCAGAGGATCTTACAGTGGAATCTGATGTGGTTCAGAACTTCAGTTTAAGACAAGTGTGGTTGGATCATCTGTTGGTTTTTCAGCAGATTTTAATAGTTTAGTAAGTTTATCCATCTTTCTTTCCCCCAGGTGAACACTTTTGGAGTTGGCGAACTAGTAAAAGTATTGGAGGACATCGAGATTGTGAAGAGACTGCAGGCTGGCCATGGAGAGTGGACAGACAGCATGGCTCCTGTATGCTCATTTAGCCTTATAATAGATGGTAGCCTGATGGTACTAACTTGTCATGGTGTTTCAGCGTTAGTTATGGAGGCTAAGTTCATGCCATACTGTGGCAGAGGTGCAGAATCGAGTCACATGACTTGGACCTGAGTTGGACTTGTGTCGTGAATCTTTAAAAGATCATGATGACTTTAGAGTTGACTTGACAAAATCATAAAAAATGTCACTTAAATTTGACTCATGATATAATTTGTACGTAAAACTTTTCACTTGGAGCAATAATCCAATGGTTTATTATTATTTACTATATTTATTAATTATAATAACTGTTATTAGAACGGAGAGACATTTTTTTTAAATGGAAATAAATTAGGTAGGGGGTGCATGATAACTTAAATCTTGACTTGGGACTTGACTCTGGACTTTCATGTCTGGAGATGCAACTTGACTTAGGTTTTCATAACTAAGACTGGAGACTTGCAAAACAATGATTTAGTCTCACCTCTGTATTCTGGTATCTTCAGGTTACCCCCTGTCTGTGTGCATGATGTAAACCATGTCACAGGTAAAGTCTTCGTTTGGCAGACCTCCCTCTGAATTAAAAAAGTGATCTACTTCCTGAAAACTGGGCTTACATCAGGATGTATAAAGTTTAGAGGCACTTCCTCAAATGTGGCCTGGTCATTTACCTAGAGAGGCACAGAGATTGCTCCTGTAAACCCTGATGGATCATTTTTTCCCGCTCGTAGTTTTTTTTTTATTTCACCATGTCAGCCTTCTTCCTTGTTTTTTAACTTCTTAAAAGGCCCTTTCTCACAGACCCATGCCACATCCACCTTACTTACTGTTGCTCTCCTAGGTGCTTGGCCAGGCCGGAAAGGTGTTGAAAGTATATGCGGATGGTGACCTACGGGTGGCGTTTGGAGGCCAGACGTGGACATTCAACCCAGCGTGCCTCTCGGCCCAGACCGTGGAGGTGGACGCCAACCTCATGACAGCCGAGAACCCCAACGAATCTGGAAGTAAGCCGAGACGAGGGGGCCCATCTCTAAAACTCCAGCTCCAACTTTACCTTCTGCGTGCATTCGTTCGTTCTCCCCTGCACTCATTGCAGCTCTGTCTCTGCTTCTGCATGCTTTCACATACAGGCTGCAACTGTGGTATTCATGTCCACCGGCATTCCCTGTCTGTCTTTTTTTCAGCAGTGTGTTTACGAGGGTGTCACTTCTTGAAATGTTCTTCTCCATATCATGTCATGATCCTGCATGTTTACAGCGAGAGGCTTTTACAGCACAGCAGACATTTGTCAGCGTGTCAGAAGTTCCCAGCAGTCTCCTAATCATGACTAAATCTCTTCTGTGCATGTGTTCACCTCAGCGGTCGTGAGTGAGTGTGTGCGTGTGTGTGTGTGTTTGTGAATGTGTGTGTGGTCAGATTGAACTGCATGGAGGTGCATTTTGACCCATTCCTGTGGTTTGAGCTCATCTTTGACAAGCCCATTAACCCGTGTGTCTGCTGTTTTAACCATCTGTTAAGCTTTGCGCCACCATTTCTAATTTTGTTCTCATTGGACCGATTACGATGAATTATACTTATTTTTCTCTCTCTTGTCTGTCCCCTTTTCACAACCTTTCCCTTCTCCCTTTACCCCACTCTCCATCTGCCTATGTGTCTGTTCAGGTACTGTCATCTCAGTGTTGGAGAAGCTGCTGTCTCAGTCCCCAGAGCAGGACAACCCCAGCCGGCTGGTCATTGAGGCAGCACACGGCAGTGCCAACAAAGTGCGGGAGTTGGTGCTGAAGTATCCTGACAAGGTTAGTGCAGCACTCCTTCTCTTTGCTGCAGTCCATTGCCCGTTCCAAGAGCTTTTTCCACCAGGACACCAAGACTAGGGGAGGGGAATTTAAGGGCCAGACTGACTTATCTTAGTGAACCAGATAAGGGGAGGGCTCGCTGTACACTGACATTAGCCTGTCTGTTCGAAGAAAATAACGACTCTAGAATGTTCAAATTTACCCAAACAACTATAATATCTCTAAAAACTCTATTGACTTTGTGCTGTCACTACAGGGAATATCAGTGAGTCCTATATTAAAATATTAGTCTATAGTTTCTCTCATATATATATATATATATATATATATAGCTTTTAATTTACTATGTTTACACATATAATGAACAGAGAAATGACATGGATAGTCAGATTTGAGTTGTAATAAGTAATAGTTGGTCTGTTATTAATTGTATAAATTGATTTCTCATAATTCCGTTGGCTTGTTTGGTTAAGAAGCTCAAGACTGATTGTTAAAACAAAAAGGTGGGAGAGCAAGAGAGTGATCAGTGACTGAGCCAACTGAAGGTATGAGAAAGAGAACTGAGATAACTATGACAATTTAGGGATGCTACTACATAAAATGGTGAAAATGATAAAATTGTATTATGTCACTCCTGTTAAATAGATTTTCAAACAAACATAGCTTGTTATAATCATGGTGGTAGAACCAGAGTCTGGCCAGAGCACATGTGTGCAACCACAGTTTGAACTCAATGCTAATTAAGCTAAAATGAATCACGCTAATTTGGGTCAGCAACCTAAGTGAAGTATGATTATTTTTCTAAAACATAAATATATAGACTGTATTTATCAACCATCATTACACATAATGTACTTAATACATTGCTTTTACTTACTGTGGGTTTACAACACATGTTCTTATTGCCTTTCCATATGACTTATGACATTATATAATGTATAATATTGTCTGACATGTTTGTTTTTAAGTGAGAAAAGTAACAATGTGTTGATCAATTAAATAAAATATATTTTTTAGTCCTTGTTTTGTTACATTCTACACAAGCACATTTCTACTAAGCGATGACTGCACTACACTACTTATTAGGATTACGTATGAAGAGTATGACGAACGTTGTTGTCGCTCATGCTCAGATTATTCTCAGCCAGTCTATGTTTAGCTCTGTTAGTGTCTCGGCTGTCGCCGCCTCTAATGAACCTTCAACTGCGGTTGTGTTCCTGGCAGGTGGATATAAAGAACCAGGGCAAGACTGCACTGCAGGTTGCAGCTCACCAAGGCCACATGGAGGTGGTGAAGGCCCTGCTGCAGGCCAACAGCTCCATCGAGGTCAAGGATGAAGATGGAGACACAGCATTGCACTACACTGCCTTCGGGTAAGGACACACACACACTTTTCCTGCTCACAATTGACAAAGGTGCATCACACACACACACAGAAGTTGCAGCTCTGCTCCTTGTGGATTTAGGAAGGAGACTGACAGATGTACAGAAGAGCTCTTGCCTGTCTTTCCTTGTTATGTGATAATCCCTTCACAGAAGTGACAGCATTAAGTGCTGCACTAATCAGTCAGCTATATCTCCTCCTCTCACCACATTAACACATGCTCAGGAAGTCTCTTCTAGAATCTACTCTTGTTGTTAAATAACGTTGTTGGCTTGCAGCAGTGGTACGCCATTCTAACAAAATGGCAGGGTTTAAAAAAGGATATTTGTGGGACTTAGCCTGCAAACCTTTGAGCTTTGTGTAGCTCCCAGTAGGTTTTCAGAATAAGCCTTTGAGATTTGATGTACTGGTTTAAATTAATTTAATGGAACGCACTTTACAGACATGAAAGAATCACTAAACTCAAGTGGATGACAGTGAGGATTAATCTGCATATGTGTCTTTTTCTGTTTATTGTTGATGTAGTAATCAGGCAGAGATCACACGGCTGCTATTGAGCAAGGGGGCAAATGTCAACCTCCTAAACAACTCCATGTGCACGGCGCTCCACATTGCCGTCAACAAGGGCTTCACGGACGTGGTGCGAGTGCTGACTGAACATTCAGCTGACGTCAATCTCCAGGTGAGAGGGCCTAGTATATCAAAAATAATTTGTTGCCCTACAGCCGCAGTGAAGATTTTTGTGTGTGGAGTTCTGTTGTAGTTTAAGTAGCGGTACAGCGTACCATTGGCTTTGCAGACATGAAATGATTTGTCAGTTGCTCACATCGTTGTCTTGTGTGATAAGAGAGTACGGTTCTTTTGAGACAATAGCCCACATGAATGATGACACAGTCACACTTTAATGATTTATATGCTAAAATAGGCTGAGAAGTGTTAGTTGATTTTGCCGACAGTAATACACAATTTGCACAAATACGCTTTTATAGACAAATCTAAACAAAGAAACTAAATCAAAACATCCGAAAAAAGAAAAATACTTGTGCAACAAAGTCAATGTTTCAGGGATCCAGTTATATTAATTAAGTCCAAAATATGTGTGTTTAAAAAAAAAAATATATATTCCTACAAGCCCTTATCATGCCCCTCCCCAGCTCAGTCACTGGTTAGGAGGAGTGCGCTCATGACTTAGTAGCCACCAAGTAGCCAGTGGTCAACCATTGAGTGAGCATCTGTGTAGCCAACAGTGACAGTCATTCTCTATACAGAAGTCATGAGCCACTCACATATTGTCCTTCCAAGCAGATTAAAACACTCACACATACAAACATTTATGGTGTTTGACTGTGACCCTGCTTCTTTTCAGCCCTCATACTCATTCAGGCAATTTAGTGTCTCTTTAAAAGCATTTTCCAGATGGTCTGACGTGCCTGCAAACAGGCCCCGAATCCACTAACAACATTGTTTTTCTGCTTGAGTTGTGTGGCTACTCAGTAGAAAATATGGTGTAGCAGCCGACAGTATGTTTTTGTTTGTGCCATATATTAGGAGAATGGACTGTAAGATCCATCACATTAATATAGACACAAAATTACAATAAACAGTCTAGATTTCAGGATTACAACAAAGTATTTTAGTACAAAGAAAATGAGTAAGGTAGCTATGCTTATATACACTTTATTTTCCAATATATGCTGCAAACACATGTATGGTGGGTTTAATGAAAAACCTATAAAATGTTAAACAACAACCCAAAAAATGTTTCTCACCCAATCAGGATTCATATGGGGACACACCGCTCCATGACGCCATTGCTAAAGATTTCCGCAACATCATCGAGATCCTGGTCTTGGTGCCCAACATTGACTTCACACAGCAGAACCACAGAGGCTTCAACCTGCTGCACCATGCTGCCCTCAAAGGAAACAAACTGTGAGTAGAGATCATGTCCAAAACTTTGTCCACGTATGTTTCAAATCTTTGTTTTCACTCAAGCGCCACACTAATTATAAGATTGACATTAAATATTGAAACCCAAACATTTTGGTAAAAAAATCTTCAATATAGTTGGGATTTTCTTGGACATGTCATCTCGCAGTATTAGGGGAAGTGCATTTTATGGTACTTATGTAATGGCTCTAACATTCAGCCTTGGTGGACCCATATGACTGACCATAAAAAATGGCCAAAGGAGGAACAGTCTTATTTTAATATATTTTTGAACGGATTCAGTGAGATAACCAGAATCATCAGTGTTATTTCCAACATGTTTTTAAAGACACAAATCTGCACAGTCTCCAATATTATGAGCTTGTTAGCCAATCAGTATGGACTTATGACAGCCATGTTTTCTGGGTGTGTACTCCCCAAATCTAGCTTGCCATCAAGCATATGTGCACCAGATACATCCAACTTGCTCTAAGATGCGTAGGGAAAAAGATCCAGTCCCTGTACAGAGTGTGATGTTTGTTCTTTTCAGTCTGCTCACTTGTTCTCAGTGTCTTGGTAGTTTGAATGCACTTATCTGCCTGGGAAATGATGGTTAATGGGCGTGTGTGTGGGAATCTCTCCTGTGTGTTCAAATGAGGACTCGCAGGTCAACTCTCAACACTATCCGTTACAGATAGCGAGCTCATCTCCCACACAGCTTCTACTGCCGTCAGCAAGCCGGCAGTCAATATCAGGCAAAAATTGCAACATTTACTTTTGCACCGTGGTTCCCTACACATCGACTTGTCCTTAGAATTTGTCCCAAACTGCATTCTGTGTAGTCATTTTTAGCTACGCAGAACCAGGGATTCATGATTGGACAAAGGGTAAAAAAGATCTAAACAAACTGTGAACAGTGAACCAGATCAGTTTTCCCAGGAAAGACCTACTCATCACAGCAGTCGTGAAAGCTTTCATGACTTGGCGAGATGTTGTGTCACTGCTGTGATAAAGAGCTTATTGAGAGCGAGAAGGGGAACACATCCATATTTAATGAATATATAAAAAATTAATTCCTCCAAAAAACTGCTCCCTGTATTGTTTTACACACTGAAATTGAGTCCCTCCCCCAGTGACACCCATAGAATGCTGGTGAAACATCAGCTCAGCTATTTTACTCGACACTGAGGTGCTTGGGGCTAAACATCCAGGCTGCCTCACTGACACCTGTCACAAAGGCTCCATTGTCTCCAGACTGTGTTGGTTTTTGGCTAGTTAACTCTGGAGGTGCTTAATCACAAGCTGAGCCTTGAGGCCACGCTGACCAGGCAGGCGAAAAGCATTCAAAGGTAGAGAGAACAAACCAAAAGGGAAGTTATCCAAGTTCTCAGAGGCAGCATTGGTAAACTGAAAATCTAAATGTTACATATCAGCTCATACAAATTATATAATTTATATTTTTTTTATTCCATGACTCAAACCAACCTCAACAGCTGTGCAGTTTGTCTTTCGATATGTTATTCATAGTGTTTAAATTGTGCACTGTGCAGATATAATACATGCATTACTGCAACTGCCCTGATTTAATTTAAGCTGTAACATATTGCATTTTTTTTTATTATTATATATTTTTTTGCAATTTTAAGCAGTACAATCAAATCATTACAGTGAAATGCTTTGAAAACGACATTAACAGGATTTCTTTGCAACGAAAAAATGAACAAGATAATAAGTCTCCTCACCGGCCGAAGCAACTACTTGGAGTGGATTCTTTTCACAGTTCACCAAGTCTGCCTGGCCATGATGAGGATTACTGCTTCTTTGCTCCAGGGCTTTTACGACCTCATATGAACTCTCCTTCCAAAATTATAACAAAACCATGTAATGGAAAATTGTCCCTGGCTCTATTTAAAGAGGTACCATGAAAGACAGAAAGCAGAAATGAAAAACACAAGCATCACCATAAATGTCCACCCTTTTAATGTTTCATTTAGAGATTTTTTTGCATTTTATGTGCTTTTTTTAATTTTATGTGTATTGTTGGATAATATCTTGGAAATGTATATTCCAAAGAGTGGGAGCACTGTTTCTGTCATTTCTGAGTAGATCACTATAACTTGGTCCTGTGGTTATTTGCCTGCAGACTCTCCATTATCTACTTATTCCAGTCTGTCAAGTACTAAACCAGCGAAAAATAACCTTAAGTCAGTCCATTTTTCTCGTCACAGGAAAGCTTTGAAGTGCTAAATTCTGCCCTCCCAACTTCACCTCCCCTTGACCCACATTTCTACGTCACTCCCTAACCAGCCCGCTCCGAGCTCACATTTTACTCACCTTGAAAATGATCCTACTAAATATTTAATCTCTGGACAGCCCTGTACATCACTGCAGTATGTGGACAAATGTCAACCGAGCAGAGGGGGGGAAATAAAACAAGCAGTAACAGAAAAGTGAGAGAGGAAAAAGAACGGAAGTGGAAGCCGCGGTAGACAGTTGCTTAATAAATGTCCAATCTGTTCTGGCAAGTGTCATATGTGCAGTGCTGGGAGTTTAGGCTGCGCTCCCCGGCATTCATTTAGCTTGACATCAGCTGCTGCGCCGAGAGGAGAGACAGAGGATTTACAGTGTTCAGCCTTGGCTTGGTTCACCAGTTCTATCATTTATCATCAGCAGGCCTCCATTCATACAGCACAAGTGATGTGTGTTTGTCGTATGTATTCCTGGTTTGCTCTGGAATTGCAAATTTTAATGTTGAGTTTGAATGTGTGCTGGCATTAGATTGAGGGTATATCTGCTATTTGAGATGAGATTAATTAAGATCCTTTGTGGAGTAAATTTAAAAAAAAGTTCCCCTAGTTGGTCAGTTGATGAGTGAAGATTTACTGTCCTCCGCTTTAAAAGAAAAAGATCATCCATAAAATAAGATTTTTTGTTTTGTTTAATGCAGCACCGTTTGGAGTTCCCGTCAGCAGCTGTGGCTCTCCTGTTGTTTTTTGTGACAGAAAGACGAGAATGTTTTGCTTATTATCGTATTTATTTATTGTGAGGAAATGGAAAAAGGGCTAGAGGCCAAGTTCACAAACAGTCATGGGAAAGAAAAGAAACAAGGCAAGCAGCCAGATTTCCTCTGGAGTTTTCAATTTGACAGAAGAGGCAAATAGATAGTTAGGATAGGGGGGTTAGTCTGTTGTTACTTACCTGGCTTTCTCCATCCTTTCTAGTTATCTAATTTCTTTGTGGCTTCTTTGTTTTCCTTTTTGTCCCCAGTTTCTATTTATTCCTTTCTGGCGTTAAATTGTGCCTTTTGACACACACCGGATAGATTTCACAGCATACTTACTCTCAGTGGTAAATATACATAAAAACCTTTATTTTTAATTTCTTTTGCCACCTCAAGAGTCAAATAAATTACTTTTCAGGGTACATTTCTTTTTCTTTTATCAAACTTTGATCAAGAAGCAAGTTGCAAACGAGCATTATGCAAACTCCCAAAAATAACCCAATGATGACTCCAGTCTCCAGAGAAAGTCGTTACCAGCGTGCCCGAGATGGTGTGTGTGAAGGCATGTTTGTACAAAACTGCCCCAAAACCTCAGCCCAAGTCTGAATATTCATGAACACACAGGAGTAACGATTATGGAAAAAAATGCAGAGAAATGAGGCATAGTGGGTGTAAAGGGGACACAACTGACACGGCTGAGGGGGCGAGCTCTTTATCTAACCAAGGTGATATTTCCCTCTATCAATACCTTCACCACACACACATTTACACACACACACCCACAGAGCTGCATTGCAGGTACAAATGACCTCCAACACAATGCCCCCCCCTCAACAGCCTTCATCATCAGTAATCCACCCAGAGGAGATCTCGACCATACGTGACTCTACATGTAACAAAGCAGCCTGTTCTTTCGGCTTACAGGCACTCGGCAATGCATTTGAAATGTTTCAGCAATCTGCTGCTAATGAGCCTGTAAACATTGTAATTGGTTAGTAATCATAATTAAAAATGCATTAAAACTGCCCCTTTTTACTCTGATGCAAAAATAATTGCGATTCTCATGTTCCCCGTACAGTACTGGGAGCATTTGTGCAGTGTAATATAATTATGACACTTTCTGGATGCATCATTTAAGGGAGTTGGTGTGTTGATGAGCAGAGATGGCTCAATTAGTTTCAGTGCATCTGTCATTCAGTCTATGATTTTGTTGTTGTCTAAGGTTGTAGTCAAGCTTCAGAAATTATCCCTTTGAATCACAAAAAAACTGTTGTTTTATTGATTTTTAGTTAGCCAATTGTTAAATATTAAAGATTTGTGTTTCAGGTAGAGATTTTCTTTTAACTTGCAGTAAAACTTAGAATAAAAGTTAAATAGTACGTAGTAATAGAAGGATAGTTACAAATTAGTGATATGGAGATGCTAGGTAGAGATGGAACGATGAAAGATTAAATACACGAGTGGCATGAGAAAAGCTGTCGATCTCGCTGTCATGGTAGAGGAGAAAAACAGTAACTTTTTAAAATAACATTACATAATGAGGCAACCTTAATTCTGAGGAACATTTGCATACAAGGCAAAAATAAGAAAATAATAGATTTAGTTTTGGCGTAGGTCATCTCTGTCCCAGCTGTAACGTTTGCTTAAGTAGGAATACATATTGTAAGTATTGCATTGTGTTCTGTTTCATAGTAATTGGCTTTTTATTGCTGTATTTTCTATGAAGTAGCTTGTATACATCATTAGTTAGTCAATGGTTATTGATGTTCTGCTTGATTTTTGCATGCTGGTTACTGAGCGATGTATTGACATCCTCTAGCTGTGTTGTGTTCTTTATTAACTTAGTTATTATTTAACTAGGGGGTAATAAGGAGCTTTCTTTCTGTTGAGTTATGAGAGTCAAAAAGTTAATGTTTAAAGCAATGAGCATCCCTTGTGTGTTGTCCATCAGTCGGCTTCATTCTGATCTGAAAAACAAAACAAAAAACTTAACCACATCCTCATCTATCAGCATCAGCAACACCAGTGTTTCAAAACTGTGAATCCCAGCGTCATTAGAATTAGCTTAGCATCAATAAAGTAAAGGTTGGGTCACGCCAGCTTCCTGGGTGCTGGCTAAGGCTGTCAGCTCCAATTTCACATCTCATAAAGCAGACTCAGCTACCGAGCAGGGGACGAGTCAACGGTGCAGCCCAGCCCCACGCTGCAGAATCATACCTCTGTGTGAATCACAACATAATAATAGTTGTAATAGTCTTACTTCACTGAATGTGGTGTCAACCTCCAGAGAGCCCCTCACATTAAAGATGACACGCTGTTATCTGACAAAACTAGATGGATGCCAAAGAGGATGGTTCAAATGTTTGACCTGGAAAGGGTTTAATGTTCCCAGTTGCCTGAGCAGTGTGGTGTTGATCTTGGTGTTCTGTCCATATTACAGCACACTGGTTTAGTAATGAATATGATGATGGCAAGCTTTAAGGATGATGGCGATCTTCTATCATTTAAAGCTTAAAGGAACAATTTAGGTGTAACACTTAAGATACGGGAGCATTAAAGAAAGGGTTAGCTGTACATCAGGAGGCCAGTCGGCGGTGTTTATTGAGAACTGGCTGCCTATTGTGCCTGTTGAGTGTTTTCTTGTTTTATCGGCTTGTTAACAGCTCTGCAACAGCTGCGTCTCTGTCCAAGCTCGTGTCAAGTCCACTGTGGCACAGGATGATGCAAGCTTCATATTCTGAGAGGTCTATACAGTGTGCAGTGTTGTCGTTGTATATGCACTGTCACTGTGTCTGATGATGAGCTTAAATCAACATGTGTGTATGAAAGTGGCTTCTTAAATATTTCTGTGGCATCACATTTAATCAGACAACATTTATAATCACCTCAACAATCAATATCAGAGTATTTTGTATTACTACTGGGCATTAGGCAGTTCTTTCTGGTAACTGTAACATTCAGCAGCCTCAATTCTTTTTATGTAAGAGATGATTCAGTAAAAACCACTGGGGCCACTGTTCTTATTTTAATCCATGAGCCTTGAAGAGTGTTGTCCACTCTGCCTAATTGAGTTTTATGTTGTTTGTCGTGGCGGCAGGGCCACGGAGAAGATCCTGGCCAGAGCGCGGCAGCTGGTGGACGTTAAGAAGGAGGACGGCTTCTCCGCGCTGCATCTGGCCTCCCTCAACAACCACCGGGATGTCGCCGAGATCCTCGTCAAGGAGGTGAGCTCGAGACGGGAGCACATCACAGTCCTTGTAAAACTGTTTCTGATACGTCTGTTCTCTACTAAATACAGGATTAGCACGGACAGTATGCACCCACCACTGTTTTATACATCCAATTCACCTCCACTTTAACAGGGACGCTGCGACATCAACATCCGCAACAACCGGAACCAGACGCCGCTGCAGCTGGCCGTCACGCAGGGCCACGCCGACCTGGTGCAGATGCTGGTGTCTGAGGGCGCCGACGTCAACATGGAGGACGAGGACGGCGACACGGCCATGCACGTGGCCCTCTCTCGCCCGCAGCTGGCCAATGTTATGCTCAGCCCCGCCGTGGGAACCGGCAGCACCGAGGAGAGCAGCGAAGGTTGCTCCTCCGCATCGCTCCACTGCAGGGTGAGAACCGATGAGGAGGTGGCATGTTGTTGACTTCTTACTTATTTTTTTGTTTCAAAGTATTATTATTTATTTTAAGAGGAGCAACTAGAGTGGGATTAAGAAAACAACTTTTCACAAACCAGTAACTTTTGTCAGGGTTTGAGGACGATCGTACGTTCATGCACACTCGCCAATACAGCACTTTGTTTTATCTGGTGATTTAAAAAAGAAAGGAAGCTTTACAACCTAACTACTCTTCACCAAGCTTGCTGACAATATGTCTGCCCACACTTACAGGCCACAGCAAATACCACTCATTTTATTTATCCATTCAGGATTCTTAAATGATATTTTGCTGTGATTGTTGTCAATACTCCACTCATAATAGGACGGAGCTATAATGTAACTACAGCTGTTGACCATGGAATTCTTGGTATTGTTGGGACCGAATGAGCTGGAGAAGAACAACACAACTTTCAAAAGACGTGATCACAGTGAAAATATATGAACTGAGGGTTAAATACTTGAGATTGGTGAGAGGGTTGCTATAAACAGAAGAGACGGTTGCTCAAGAGAAAATCCACAACATATAAAGAACCAAAGGAGTACATAAACATCCAAAGAGGTGTAAATATAGACTGAATGAGGGGTAAATAGACACTAAAACGAGGGGTAGATTAGGACTGAAGGAGGGGAAAACAGGATTAATGCAGTCTTAAGAAGATACAAACAGGCTCATAGTAGAGTAAATAAAGACTTAAGGGTTGAGAGGGTTGAGAGCAGACCTAATATTGAAGCAGGGAGGGAATAGTAAACAAAAACAGAGAGAAGTGATGTAAAGGTATTTGTTTATAGTCTGAGTGATCGAATTAGGATAAAGGGGTTAGTTGGCTTTACCAGGTAAATGAAGGGATGAATGGGTAAGAGGAGGGAAAAGGGGTCAGGTGGGATTACTTAAAGGTGAAGGTTAACTGAGGAGAAAGGACTTTGCTTTGTTGTGTAAACAGGGCAGGATAGAGGGGTTAACTGAGGAGAAAGTCCTCAGATAGGAGTGCACAAAGGGAGCACGCGGCACAGCTCCGTTTCCTGGAGAAGAAAAACCCCCAACATCTAAAAAAAGAATTGTACATCTTAATAAGAACCAGATTACGTTTTTAAGTCTCATCATTGAAGATTTATTTTCTTAGAAATAAAGGTTACCTCATCTTTGATTTTAATCTCTTATCGCTGTTTTAAAAGTAAGTACTGGCAAGAGACCGAGAACGATGGTGTAATGAATGGAAAGAGGAAGTACTGAAAGATTAAGAAGGGAAGAGGGCCCACTTAGTGGCAATATATAGATTTGGCAAAGATGGAGCTCTAGATAAGATGTCTGGGATACATTTAGGCGTTGAAAGTTGTAAACACACCATGCCATTTTTTCCCCCTCAGAGGATGTCTAGAATTTGCATGTCTTGAACCCAGCCATTAAAGGCATGTGGTATCATTAATAGGCCTCCCTCTAGTATGTCTAACCTTAATGTGGCACTTTGACATTTTGAATTGTAGTCTGTTTTTTTTCTGTTAAATTATTTTATGGGGGAGGAGGAGCCCATGCATCACCACTGCACTCAACAACAACTACAAATGGGAATGGTTAATATCAATAATGGAAAGCTAGGATACTGCTATTGCTGACAGATAGACAGTTATTTAAATTAAGCTCAACACAGCCTTGAATGAAACTGAAAGACGCTGTGATTGTGACAGAATTAATAGATTTTTTGGGGCCACTTGGGGAGAGCACAACAAGCTGTAGCTGTAACAGTACACTGAACAGTAACACTTGAATGTGTGAGCACACAGCACACATAGAGGAGCATTATAGCAACATTATCTCAGAGGTGTGCTTCAGGTGACCTGGTGAACGTCAGCCCAATATTCACCTTTTGTTTTACTCTGCGTCTGTTTCCCACAACTCCTGAGGAAAATATCTGGTTCTTCAGCTGCTAAATACTTCACTATGTTAAACAGCTAGATGCAAACTGTGTCTGGCTGCTGTTTGTTGCTGAGCAGGTTGTGTACAGGGGGCGAATCTAAGCTTTTTCGCGGTAAAGTTGTAGGTCATAAAACCAGAAACAAAGAGCTGAAAGTTGCTAAGGTGCATTGAAGAGCTGAGGGGACCTTAAATAATAAAGTAATCTAACCCATAGAGAAAAGAATCTGGGCACTACACGTCTGTTTTGCTAGTTTCAGAGCAATTTACTCCCAATAACTAGTTTAATATTCCTCATTAAGAGTCCTTGCTTTGTGCAGAACCTTTTATATGACTGTTACATTAGTTGGGGTTGACATCATTGCACCAATGAAGAATGTCCTTTCCAGTCTACATGACCGCAAACACTGCAGCTCCACTCAACATCCTGGGCACCTGCCAAGGCCCCCCCCCCCCCCCCCACACACACACACACAGAAATGCACACACACACACCCATGAAGGTGGCTAGACTTAAGTGCTCAGGGCTGTTCTGGCCACTGTCAGTAGATGAGTTATAGGGGGAGTTCTTCAGTGCTGATTAGATTTGGATTTATATATCAGCCTTAGGTAGATTGCACTGGTTTTACTACCATTTCCTTTTTTTGTTGCTCACTATCAGCTCTGTCCCTGACATAAAAGTAACTTCTACCATTTCCACAAGATCAGTCCTTAGCCTCAGCAAGAGTACATGTTTGCAACTTATTCTCTCTTCCTCTGTCTTTTCCTCCCTCTCTTCCCATCACCAACATGTGTATCCACAGCTGAGCGCCTCAGGTCTTTTGGGGACCACCGAGCTGAGCGTTGGCACAGCCATTGCTTGTTTTCTAGCGCAGGAAGGGGCTGACATCAACTACGCCAACCACAAGGGAAAGAGTCCCCTAGACCTGGTGGCCGACGGCCCCATGCAGCAGCTCATCAAGAGCTTCTCGGAGAAACACAGGTAGGTGTCTGTAAAAGCAGTGATAACCTTTATAATGCCTTAGGTTAATGTTACTAAATATGACGAATTGTTAAACCAAAGAGTAGATTTTTAAGGCCATGTTAATACTGTATTTTTACATGCAAAGTAACTATGAATTTAAAGATGAAGAGAAATCCGCTTCCACAGAAAAAGTGTTGTTGTGTGGGATTCACTTTAGAGACAAGACAAACTGAACTTTAGGTATTGTGCGTAACAGCTGTGTGTTGCTTCTCAGGTTGCAGCGTCTGCAGGCCATCACATGTGGGCAGGGCCTGAGCAGCGCCAGCCTGCGGCGGGTCCACACCACGCCGAACACCATGACCAACCTGGTTCTTCCCACACCGCCGGGGCCCAGCGAATGCCTCATCTGCTCCGAGCTGGCTCTGCTGGTTCTCTTCTGCCCCTGCCAGCACAGCGTGGCCTGTGAAGGTGGGTGGAGACTGGAGTTAGTGGAGGAACTCTGTGATGGCCATCGTTGATGATGAGGCCACCTGCAGAAAAGGGCCACACTGTTATCGATAGGCAGATTATGGTTTTGTGTATCACGAGAAAAACATAGATAACAGCCTTTTTCATATTTAAAAAAAATCTGAATATTTCTCCACTGTTTCCTTCATTTTCTATCTTGGATTTAAGTAAAAAAATGTCTGTGGTATTCTCTTTAAATGTACTCTGTGTCTCCTTGCTGACCTGGTTCTTTTCTAAACAGAGTGCGCCCATCGAATGAAGAAATGCATCAAATGCCAAGTCACAATCACCAAGAAAATTAGACAAGGTAAGAATAATCCTCTCTTTATGGTTATCTGGGATATTTTAATAGGAAAATGATACGATGGAACATTTTCAGACAAAACAATAAAGGTCTTCTATATAAACAGAAATACTCCAAGTATTAGGGATTTAACAGATTTAATTTCTGGATTTGTTTTTGTAAATACAGCAAACTTTTTAATATTGCAATTTATTATCTGCATGTATTGTATTTTTCTTTTATTGAAACCAGGATTAAATTGTGCTTTCAGTGTTATGACTGACGAAATATTTATTCAAAATGTTTTTTTTTTTAAGGTTTTAAAGTCACATATACACTCAGGTTTTAAAGTCACATATACACATACAATCTGTCTGTATTAGCAGTGATTGCTTGTCTTGAGGTGTCAATGAGACTCAGCTTTGGATGGAAGATTAGAGCAGCTGTGGTTATTGAGAAGAAGCCATCAATTAAATTGTCAGCCATTTTCAGCCATGCTACATCTATTGTCACTTGCTGTAGTATGCAGCATTATTATTTTTTGACCAGTGGCACGGTGAAACAGCTATTAAATCAGGAAACAATCACCTGTAGATGTATTGTCTAGGTCTGTTAACTCAGTTCCTCATTGCTTTGTCCCTCATTGCTTTGTCATCATCCATGTTTATGACCCTCCCCTCCCCCCTCCACAGACCAAACGGAGGTGGAATGCAGCCCCGGCACCGAGAACTCGGAGCAGCACAACCTGCTCGAGCAGCTGCAGTCTCGCTACCGCCAGATGGAGGAGCGGATCACCTGCCCCATCTGCATCGACAACCACATCAAGCTGGTCTTCCAGTGCGGACACGCCTCCTGCATCGACTGCAGCGCCGCGCTCAAGACCTGCCCCATCTGCCGGCAGACCATCCGCGAGCGCATCCAGCTATTCGTCTGAACAAACCCAAAGAGGATGTCCAGGGGAGGGGGGGGTGGGCCTGGAGAGAAGAGTGGGCTGGGAGGGGCCAGCTGTTACCTTTTGACCCAGTGACCTACACCTGCTCATCCCTCCCTCCTCTCCCCCCCTAATCAAACACTTGCTCAGCCCATAGGTTGCTTTACCATAAGACGCTGTGTTACACCGCTGAGAGTCCACTGTTTGTTACATTTTGAGTAGTTTCCCTCTCGAGCAGCGCCGCCAGAAATATGTCGTTAACGTTAACTTAATTTTTCAACGTCAGATCACAGCGAGCCCGACAGGAAGCAGACGAGGCAAAGTTGCGAGGCGCTGCTGCCTCTTTGAGTACTTTGATCGGTAAGCCGGGAGAAAAAGGTCCCCCCACCTCCTCTTTTCCTCACTCCCGCCCAGCCTCCACCTCCTGTAATCTGTCCTATCTTTGCTGCTTTAAGTGGATGTCTGTTACCCATCATCCTCTCTGGCTGTCTGGCCTCCTCTGTTTACAAGGCTGCGCAGAATCAGTCCCCGTCCTCTCGCCCCTCAGCCTGTCCTGTGAATTCTGTTTGCTCTCATTTGTACCAGTCTCTTAATAATCAGTGTTAGTCTCTGCAGAGGGAGTTGGTATAACTAAAGGCTCTCTATATAGTCCCCGACCACTCGCCTGTATGCAAGGGGAAATACACACTATATATGCATGAATATATGCATATTGTAAAGCTGAAAATGACTGTGTTATCATGGGTGATTTGTCGATGTTGTTTTATTTCTCTCTGGTTACATTTGTGGTTTTTTAATGTAGCGATCAGTACAGGTTTTTATTTATGTGTGAAAGGTGGTATTACTTAGTAATGTCCTTTTTTTTCAGTTGATGTTTGCTTGGCAAAAATGTTTTTTGTTTCTACTGAACTTCACCCCCAAGCCTATGTCCTCTACTCAGGGTATCAAATCAATGAAAGCACTTGTGATATCCATAACAGGTTAAAGAGTCCCCCCCCAACACACACACACACACACACACACACACACACACACACACACACACACACACACACACACACACACACACACACACACACACACACACACACACACACACACACACACACACACACACAACATTACAGAGCTACAGTGTATCAGATCATTTTACTGGAGGATCACAGAAAGAAATGCTCATAAAGGTGTGCAGTAGTGACTCCAAATTCACTTTATCAACCCTCAAAGTTTCATTGTCATCAGTGTAATGAATGTTTGTAGATGAGTTTCTGCAACAAAACTGTCATTTTCCTCCCAAAAACTCAAAGCAATGTCCTTGAAGCATCCAAGTCAGCTTTAAAGCATTGTGTTGGTCGGCCTGTTTGCGTCTGAAGGCCACAGTTTTTCTCATCTGACTGGTGTAGAGACCCCAACAAGCAGCGGATACTCATGTTTTGTTATTTACCCACCAGATGCATTGTAAGATATAGAATCAGAAGGGCAAAACATGACATTGTTTTGTTGCACCTCTAGTTCAACGTCTACTTTCCCAAATGGACTCATTTCAAAAGACCCCGCCACCTTTTTCTCCTCTGGAGTTCTGGATTGTACATCATCTTCATCCTTTCTAATGTGTCGGTGTGTTTTCTTGAAGGGCTTATGCATATGAAAAAAAAAAAAAAATCCTATCTATTTTAATTGTTATTTAATTTTTATTTTCTATAATAAACTTCCAGAGACAGGAGTTTTTTTTTTTGTTGTCTTCTTTAGATCCCAAATTTTGGGAGAGCCAATGTTTAAGATGTACATTTGAATGTCGGGGGAAGAAAAATGTATCCTGTCTCACTCTGCCTTTTTTTTTTTATGTGTAAAGAAAAAAAAAAAGATGTAAGAGAAGCAGCTGGAGAGACTGAGACATGTTTTACCACAAGTTTTAATTTGAGGAAAGAACTTCTACATCTGTGCCAAATCGCATGAGGATGTGCATGGGCATGCACGCCCGAATTTATCTAGACGCACTATGCTAAACCCCTCGGAGCTCAAGTGAGGGTTCAATTAATCCAGCAGTGTGAAGTCAACTAAAAGCAAACATTGATATTTTATTTAGTTCAAAGTAAGAAGCGTTATCTCAGCACACTCAGTTACTGGTGTTAGAAGTTGAGCTAATGGTGTTAGCCTCCTAACTTTAGCTGTAGTGCTCTGAACCTCCTCATGTTCTCACTGACGACTGACGCGACCATCACTTTCAAAATATGATCAGTCCCATATTGTTTGGAGCTTTTTACAAGTATATATATATTTATATTTTGTGAGACATTATCAATCAAGGGACACGTTTCTTACAGAAATTGAGACCTTCTTAAGGATTGTCCATTGGTGTCCTAAGTTTGATGGGTTTCCAGACAAAGGCAATAATGTTTTAGAAAAAGGGGAAGATGTTTGAGTTCTTTCTTTTTCTCCCCCTTAAGGAGGTCTCTGTGAGGGCGGGAAACACATTTATGTACAAAAATACAAAGCAGCAAATGTTACTATTGGTGTTTGTACAGTTCAGCTCTTGGAGTTCTGATGTTGGCCTTACTGTCCATTCCTCCTCTGTTGATGTTTTTTCAGTTGTATTCTGTACAAAAATATTTTGCAATAAATATGGAACTGTTTTATAAGGACTTACAAGGATTGTAGTGTTTTTCTTTTCTTTCTTTTAATTATTACATTTTTTCAAGGTATACTGAAGTCAAATTTTGAAATTGTCTCATAAATGAAGGCCACTGCATTCAAAAGTAAGAAACAGATCAGATGTTTCACTGAAGATTTAGTCCCAATATAGAGAGATTTTATATGTTGAATAAATCTTGAACAATTGTAAGTGTGATGATAATTGTCAATAATGTTCCTTTACAGTCATGTTTTTAATTTTACACTTTAGCATTGTAAGTTAAAAAGTAAGTTAGTGCCTTTACTATACGCATCTTGCGTGTCTCAAGTAATGTAAAGTATTTTCAACTGCAAAATGTTCATAGTTAATTGGTCATGTAACAGAAGTATGAATTTCCTCATATCTCACCATGATGAAGATGTTAAGTAGCTTCTTTCTCACCATTATTACATTCAGGAGGAAGTTATTTTTTTACTTCCTCCAACTGGTGTTTAATTTGACAACACTGCACTTTGAAGTGTTAATAAAATCAAACTATTATAGAGAAACTTTCACCAACTCTAATAATAATAATAACTAATCATTACATTTTACATATTCAAATATAATTTAAAATTTTCTGTCAAATGTCCTTGTTTTGATCTGTTTCTCCTTTGTATATTTTCACTGTTCTTGTTTATCACCTTTTGATGACAGTTGTATACTGACTTAAGCTAATTGATTTCTATTGATAATAATTATAATACAACACCATCATAAAGTCATTTTTAGAGAGTCAGCTCTTCTCTAAAACCCATCTTTTTAAACGTCATATAAAAAAGGTGTTTAAAGGTAAACTGTCCTATTATTTTGTCCACCTCATTTGTGTCAGAGTAGCAGAGCTCGTGTTGACAGGATGTGATGAGACCCCCATCTAGTGGTACATGTAAAATCAAAGTAATGGAAATTATTTCCTGCTGTGAAACCTCAATGATTATAATCTAAAGAAGCAACAAATCACATTATGTAAGAAAACACAAATATTAGTTTTTTTGTAGAGCTGGAAGTCATTTTCAACAGGTAAAGGGAGGAGAGGAACAATGGCACCCCGTTCTCAGGTGTCCTACAGGGGGCACACTGACTCACACATCTCCCTGAGCCTCACCTGGGCTGAGCTTCCTCTCCTGTCTGGTATCTGCATTTACTGCTCTGCTGCCCAGTGCCTTAATCAACACTGACAGGCTTTTGTTCATTACATGCCTTCAACTCACAAGCAGACTTTTTAAATTGAAAAAAAAAGCCAGACTAGAAAGACATGATACATTTTAAATGATTCACAAAGAATGACATATTTCAAGAAATACTTAAGTTGAAATGTTTCAACATTTAGGGGAATGCAATTATTCGCTTTCTTGCTGAGAGTTAGATGAGAAGATACCATTTGTATGTAAGGTTGCTTTTTTGTGCTGTCAATCAATTTCTTGCCAAGAAGATCAGTACGACTTTTACAGAACAGTTACAGAAAAAAGGACTTCATCAGATTACCAATACATTTAGTAAAAATGGGGATTATAAGCAGTTTTTTAAATATATTTTAAAATAAAGAAAGATAAACTACTGTGCACATGTGCAGACATTCAACACTTTATGACACAAGTATCACACAGTTAGTGATGAAATGCTTTAACTGTCTAGAAATGTCACCATTGTTTGTAAGTAAAGCAGGAAACAGGAACAGAATTACAGTATATGGCAAGTTTACACAAAGCAGGACAGTTTGCCAATATTTTCAGTTTATCAAGATTATTATTTTACCGAGAGGCATACCAGCATGATAAAACTGGTTGTAGGAAATGAGCTAACCGCTTCAAATTCCTGATCTGGCAAATGAAATACTAGACAAACCGGGAATTTGCCTGACTTGTAGTGCTCTGTAATGTTCCATTTTCTGCTTTACATACAAAATAATTGCAGAATTTCTGCTTTTTCACTTTCTCTTGTCTTCATTTTCAAATTTGTTAATCCAAAAGTAATGCAAAGTAATCGAGTTACATTTTTAATATTATGATACTTAAGTCTATATTCTTTAACAGTTAATAAGTGATTGTATCCAAACACATTTCAGAAAAAAAAGTAACCCCTCCCAACGCTGGATATAAGATATAAGAGTAAAATATATAACATGTTTTTATATGTGAATTAGAGAGGTAGACTAGCTGGACAAAAGTCTTACAGCTAAAATAAGCTCATTTTGTAGCTTATGTCTGTAGCTTCATATCTACTGTACAAACATGGTTAAAAAGTAGCTCACTGATTAACTATGTTCTCTTTTTGGTTATAAATTTGCGTTCATGTGAAATTATTCAATGTTTCCTTCAGAGCATTACTGTTCACGTATGCAGCATTAGAACTTTGGTTCCTATAATTTCCCAGGAATCCACTGGTTCCTGACTCAACAAGGAAGAGACGACTTCTCTAACATTACTGACAGGGTGTCAAATGTTGATGAGACATTACAAAATAATCATATTTAAAGCTGAGTAAACTGGGCTGGTGTTCTGTCACTTGTTCCTGTATTCTTTCCGAGAAATACATCAAAAATGGATGTAAAGACAATAAGGGGAAATCATTTAGTTTAGAGGTTTTAAATGTCTCACCACATAGTTGCGAAATTATTTCATCGGTGGGAGGAAAACAAAAAAGTGGTTTCGAGGTGGTGTGCCGTATATCTTATGTTCTAACGCTTATAATCCCTTATATCTTTGGTTTTATGTTAATAAGAGAATCATGTAGAGGATGAGCCATTCATTTGAAACATACAAATACCCCATTCATTTGTTTACTTGAGCATACTTCTTATGTAGGTATTAGATCGTTATTTTAAATCATATGTAGCCTAATTTACCCAATGTGCTCTTTGAATGCAAGCTGAATACTCGATTCTGATTGGCTGAAGGGTGTCCATTAATCCCTGATAATGGACACCTTGACAGGCATCCTTAAGGTGTTCTTGAAAGGTTTCTCAACATCTCCAGTGCCTGTTTAGGCATGAACATATTCAATATACTTTTTTTTGGAAAAGTGCTCTGCCAATTTAATTTATTCAGGATCATTTTGGTAATTCTGTATTTCTGTTGTTGCCAATAAATCCTACGACAACATCACAACAAAAATGTAATCGATCCTACAAACAGGTATCTGTGTATCTAGACTGATGTATTTTATTCTTCTTAGCCATAGAGCTCTGTTGTCCTTCAAAAACAATTAAAGATCATCAATGAGCCACACTGTTGCACTGGATGACTTGCACATTACCATGACTTTGGGTATTGTAGTTTATTATTTGGCCTTTTTTTTTTAATTTTTTTTATTTTGTATTTTCCACAGAGAGGGTTGGAATGCATAGACAGACAGACTTAGGACTGTATGATTTTGGTCATTTCATAGAATTTGCTAACAATAAGAAAAATATCGAGCCTTATTCTTTAAAGGTCCCCTGTGTGGTGTTTGACCTCTAAGTGACATGGAGCTGTTTTCCTATGAGTGGGCATGAGTTTTGTTTATCTTCTGTACCAGGACGTTCATGCATGCACGTGCGTGCCCACACAGGTGATGTGATACACAGACCTACAGTACCAATGGTTTCACGTTATTCTACTGATCAATAGGGGGCAGTAAAGCGTCGAGATTTGCTGCAATGTGCCCGCAAAGCAAGGAAAGAAGATGATTGCAGGCTAGTAATGCTGGGAAGTTGCTGTTGCAAATGTGTTAAAGGGTTGGAAATGCATTGAACACGTTTGTTAGACCTCAAATAAACATGTGTTATGTGAGTAACACTGATTGTAAACATAACTTTTGTTTGTTTACAAGAACATTCCACAGAACCCCTTTAATTGATCTCTGCAAGGAAACTGAGCCAGAGAACAGCATCCATAAAGATGATGGAGATTCATCCATGAGGTAGCTCTAAGCAGGATCCACTGTAGCTGACTTGTCCCTGGCCGCCTCAGATACCAGATCGAGGTTGTCGGCAGGTTGAACCTGTTGGTTGGCTCAAACATGATAGCCTGATTAGAGTGAACAGCCAGGTTAAGGTACAGTAAGTTTGAATGTTACATTTGTTTTCCACCTAAGGAACATTAGTCTGTGATAAGAAAATCTGTTAATTTACTTGAAGAAGAGACATGGTTGAATGCTGCGTTATCACAGGTGATAGATGGTAGTGGTTTTATTAAACTGTGTGGTTTGCAGCAACTTGATGTCACACATAACTCCTTTTTCAATGATTTGCTTTAGAATAAGGTTAATGTTTGGTAAAACAACACTAGCGAAGGAAACTGTTATTTATTATTTTATGGTTTGTTTTCACCAAGTCAAATTTTGGACACAAAAAATAAAACCTAATTTTAACAAAGAGAGGATGACTTTGCACTTTTTGCTCATTATGGTGAGCAACATGGAGGTTTAATTAATTATAAGAGATCATTTTATAACTCCTGTTTCCAGCCAAGCACACAAACACCCCCCCAAAAAAAAAAATCAGGAGAGCATTTATATAGTTATACACTATAATTATATGCAGGCAATACTGATTTATGATCAATTAGTATTGCCTTAATCGGATCAATACTATGCATTTACTGAATGCTAAAGACTAACTGTCACAAAGCTGCCTCCAGGTCCGTGACCCCCTGAGAATCAGCTGTTTCTTATTCACAGTAAATTGACTCCTCATTTACTTCTGTAGTTTCATCATTCAACTTTATCAGGTTCAGAGTGGAAAATAAAAATAACACAAGATGACAGGACTTTTCCGTAGCATCGGACTTAGTGAATCAACTCTCTGCAGCAGGAAGAAACCAGCAATTCAAGATGAGGTGGCTTTGTTTACACTGTCACTAAACACCTGTTGTTCCATCAACAAGTTGCGCCGTATCGGTTGTTTTTCACTCCACATTCGAATGAAAAATTACCGGCAGTTGTAGAATTTCTGAGGATTTGCTGATGTGGCTAGTGTGATGAGTGGGAGGTTTGGGTGGAGGGAGATGGTTGCTATTATCTTTTGCATGCAGCAACTGAGTGTTCCCCGAGGGGTCCCAAAGTTTCATCTTACGGCAACTCATCTGAGAGCAAAGAGCAGATGTTGATTATGAAAGTTGGACGTTATTCTTCTTTGAGAATGAAGTCGAACCAGCCAGATAAAAATCTGACAGTTAATAAGACAAAGGGAAAGGAGATGGAGAAGGATCCTCCACCGAAACCCACACAAACAACAGCCTCAAGCCAAACTGTGAGAGAATAATGTGCATCAATTGTCTATTACACTAACTTTATACGCAAAGCTTTATTTAAATGAAAAAATCCAGCTAATTACTATAACAGTTTTATTATGTCTTTGAAGTGTTTCTGCCTCATGGCTTAAGATAGTCGTGCACAAGAGGAATAACAACCAACCCCACGAGCCAACCTACTATATCACCAAAGTACAGCCACACCTTCACCTGAAACATGCAGACATCATACAGTTAGTTTATCAGTGTTGGCACATGACTGTCTTAACTTGATGATTATCGTGGGAATATAGAAACTTTTCAGTCCATAGCCTGTTGTAGACAAAAGGTGCATGGAAGTCCAAAAAATCAATATGCTGCCAAACGCCAGTACCATTTATGACTTTGAGTTAATATTACGTTTTCTATATTTGTATCCCTGCTTTGTCCAGCGATTGACGTCAATTTTTTGTCATTGGACGTTAATGATTAATTACACTCAGGTTTAGGGTGCTTTGTTCTACCCTGTTGTATCCCAATCAGTGTACCGGTACTATAACAAGATCAGGAGGTGAGATGTACAGTAAGCACCTTGTTTTTCTCCATCTCCCTGTGGCTGCAGGCACCTGGTTGCTATGATGGGATTCCCACTGATGCAATATCAGCCAGGCTCAGCTCATCTCTCTGGGTACATGAGCATAGTTTAATTTTGGTCGGATGTGTTTTCGCTCACGATGTACCAGTTATGAAAAGAAGGCGAGGAGCTGGTTTCTTAAACCGCTTTTTGTTTGACAGTGAGTCACCTGGACGGCCGTATTTAATGCACAGCCTTCTTTAAACTCCCTGCAGACCAACCCCACCTTTGTGGTCCTGCTTAACACTTCAATTGCACCCCACACCCCCACCCCCATCCCATAAGATCCTGCCTTCATTGTAGTCTACCTGCTGTCGCCCCGGCCCAGAGTGCCTCTGTTAATGCGGATTTGTTAAGAAGGTGGTCATTACATTTCCTATAGGAGAATACAGCCCATATGTAGAGGAACTAACCACAGCAGATGGGTAAACTTGATGGGAAGCAGGTTAATGAAGGCCTGATGACGCCCAGAAGATGACATGTGTTGCCCTTTCTTCTGAGATTACCAAATTTAAACGAATATATACTGTAGGGATTTAAATAATATCTGATAATGTTTTGTTAAGATTTCCTTTGTGGGGGCATTTGGTTCACATCCCTTTCGTTGAAAATATAACACACTTTAAGAAATGATGCTGTTGCTTTTTAATATACGTTTTCCAGACTTTTGAGTCTAGAGTTGCTGCTGGTCGCCTCTTGTCGGTTTCCTCGTACAAACTGGAGTGGACAAAAGGTGTTGTCTTAGTCATGTCTGCTGCTGAAGCCAGTTTTGCATCTTGGTTTGATTCGAACAAAAGAGGTCAGGAAGTGACCTGAGCACGACAGAGCAGCCTTGTCTCCTGCAGCAGCTACTGCATCCGCTCAGTCAATGCAAAGTTATTTGCATAGGAAAATACAAGTGAAGTCTTTGGAAGTGGAGGTCTACCCATCATTGAAGGATTCAGTTTCTAAACTGAATTTCAACATAGATGTACACAGATACTCTTTCTGTACTTTGCTATGAGGAAGAACATTTGTATATTATGTACATTTACAATACTGTTACATACTACTGTGACTTCTACGACTAGTTTGACTTTATCCATTCTTGTGGCTAAAATTTAAACTTTGAGAGTTTGATGAATATGCCCGTGATATACAAGCGTTACTGTTACTGTAAGTAAAAATAACACTATTAAACAATTGGGGAAATCCAGTATTGCTACTGCTTCCCCAAAACATATGGCTCATATGCTCTGCTGCTGGACACACTCTCATAGAGGCTGACTGATTTGCCTCTGATGCAAATATCAACTGAAGATGTGCTGCAGTGACGATGCAGCTCAGACAGCAGAAAAAAGCTGCTTCAGGCAAAGAGAGAGAGATTTGACTTTCAATGTCAGACAGGGATTTTCAGGAACACCTGGTGAAACTTTACTTCTACTGAATGCCTGGTCTCATTAGGCCTACTCCATGGTAATTTAACCATTATTATTATATTATCACCCCAAATCTGAGATAATTATGGTATCTACACTTATTGTATTATTGGCATTGAAATAGTAAAGTTTGGATAATCTTCACTTTTTAGACATCTGACAGCTATCATAATACAGTTGCTACTTAAGTTTATTAAAGTGATAAACTAGTTATCTAGTGCAAAAAATGAGGCCATTTGGTTTAAGAAATAGTTTCACATAAGTGGAAAAATGCCGACAGTGTTGCTGGCAATAAAACCATAGACTATGTAAATCAATCAGTAGTTTTATTCATCTCGTCTCGCCACTCTCTATGGCGATAGAGATATAGCGATTTGTTTGTTGTCATTGGGAAGAGTAGTTATGGATAGGCTACATGGACCGATGTCATTTTGTAAAAACTGTGGTTCCAAATCCGTAACAGTTTTTAAAACCTTTATCTCCAGGAGTCATAAATGAACAAGTTATATCATGCAATTAAGACAGTTACTTCCAGTCTTTGTGCTGACTTCAGCTAACATTTTGTGTGTGCTGGACACACTCAGATGAGAGTAATATCTTCTTACACACCAACAAGGGTATTTCCCTAAAAGTTGGACTGTTCCTTTAAAGTGCGGTGCCTGTCCCAGGACAGGAAGTAAGTTATGACACCTAGCAATACAGGGAAGACTGTCAAGCACTGTGGGTGTCACACACTTTCGGTGTAAATCATACACGGATGACATTAAGGTTATATATTGATATATATATTGAAATATAACGATCACAATTTGAACCTGTTGGGAGAAGTCACATACACACACACGTGTACATACATGTTCCTTTGAAGTGTGTGTGTATGTTGGCGTGGTCTCTGTCTGCGGTCCCCCCCCCACATGAATAGAGGCGAGTCTTGTGCAGTCGACAGCTGTCTCCTTTGAACGCCCAAAGACAAAAGGCCCTTAAATCCAGGGACCTCCCTCTTTCATGTGTTCATCTGATACGGCTCTTCCTCACCTTACTGTCTCTCCATTCAGCTCTGTGGCCCGAGGCTGCAGCTTGTTTCCACGTTCAACCTCTGGAGTCCATGGATTCATTCGTCGCCTCTGAATGTTTCCGAGAGAGAGAGAGGGAGAGAGAGAAAAAAAGCTTTTAGTTAAGAACAAAGTGCAGCTGGGTGCAGTGCTGCAGTACCATCAGAATGCGTCTTAGCTGCTGGTTTGGTGCTGGTTTGATAAAAATTGTTATAACTAAGACCAAAACTTTATGTTATGGTTATATCCACTCTACACAAAATAAACAACTAATAAATATACAGCAAAGGAAGAGATTATGTGTCTTATGTGTGATTAAATGATTATTTCCTGGGCATATATCCCTCTTTTCCTCAGAAAATGTATCATAAATGTTATGTCATTCCTTTTTAGATAGATTATATGAAGAGAAAACACAATGGCGAGTGTTTGATCTGCTGTTTGGCATTATTAGTTCAGCACAGGGATGGAGCCCCAGGATCACTGGGTTCTACAGGCGGCCCAGAGCAGTTTTTATCCTCCTTAAGTGTTAATCTGGCCATGGTTGTGAGATACAAATATGCACTAGGAAAAAGTTAGAATATCTTAATAAATAGTCAAAATGTGTAAATTATAATGCATCAATTGAAAGAGGAGGCTTGTACTGCAGCCATACACGTTTTTTACTGAACTTCCAACCAATAAATCAAGTACAAAATGTTTTTTCGGGTAACCTCGTAAATGTTTTTTAAATTTCAATCGCTGACTCAGAAACATCTTCTCATGAGTTCGTCCTCTGTGAAGAGGAAGCAACTGGCAGCAAATACTTTAAAGAAAAGTTATGATTTTGGCTTGGGTTACAGAGTTCCACTTAAACAAATCTTTTTCTCAAAATGCCTCCCATACACCTTATGCCCTCTGAGGGGAAAAAAAGCCACAGAAGAAAGCTAAAAATAGTATTTCCCAAAGAAGACTGGGGAGTCTTGGTGGTGTGTGTGATAACCCAGGCTGTCGGCCCTCTGTGTGTCCGACTGCCTCCCATTCACTGAGGGTAATTAGAGAATCTGCAGGGCAGGATCTACTTGTCTCTGTGTGTGTGTGTGTGTGTGTGTGTGTACCACCATGCTGTTGCGTGTGTGTGTGTGTGTGTAGCCTGTGTGTAAGGAGGCTGAGGCCCAACACTGTACCAGGCAAAGGTTTCCACCGGCCTGTTCTTGCATAACTCAGTGAGTGATAACAACGGTGAATTCCTCTCAACACACATCACAGCTGCCAACATCTTTCCCTTTGGTTTTTCCTAGTTCGCATCTAAGTGTGGTCGGTCTCGCAACCCTCGCTGAGCTTGAGAGTACAAGTTGAAGATTCCCTTGCAGCCTGCTTTGCCTCCTAGAGATGGAGAGATTGGGTGATCTTCCGGGGCAGAGGTCACGTTCATCAAGAGGTAGGTCAGCTGGGGTTAAAGCTGAGGGAGTTCCCACATCTATTATCTATCGCTATACCCTCCAACCTGAAGGGAAGGAGACTGCAAATAGAGCATTTGAGATCATGAGAGATGCACAGGCAGGGACTTTGTTGTCAAACTCTGCACATATGTTATCCTTAAGATGCTGGTATGAAGTGTAGTTGGAGGTATCGTGAAGAAAAGATAGAGGTAGATGTTCTATCATGTCAGTGCATACATTTAAGCTGTTTTAATGCAGCATTGGCTGTGTTTTGCTCTCTTTGTCTATTAGGATGTTGACTCATAGCCTCTTCAACACTTGCATCTTCCTGAATGATCAGATTAGTCTCGATAAATGCACTGCTTTGCAAAGTAGGCTGGGTTAGGATTAAAACACCAGCATCACACCAGTATACACTCTGATCGGCAAAATTGACCTGCACCCTCAGGCCTCAACACTCCCTCACCCATCACCGCTCACTCAATGAGCAGCTGGTCTCCATGGCTTCTGCTCTCCCATAGACTCTCTCAACGGACCATATCTTACCTTGCTGCTTCTTTTTGATTGGCTGTGAGGTCTAAATGAACCTGCCTAGTGTTTGGAGACTGCAGTGTTGACAGAGCAGCGCCCAACTGTTGTAAAAAACCCTGGCTGAGCTTTGAGAAAACCGGTGAGCCGAATGTGTTAATGTGTAGCTCCTTTTCAGTGACAGGTCTGCATAACAGGGAGACTCAGGTAATATTCTGGCCTGTGGACTTTGATACTCATTTAATTCATACAACAGAAAGAAATCTGCCATTCATTTACTTGCATTCTGACCCCTATGAATTCTGAGCAGATTCAGGGTCTGTCCTGGATGCATGTATTGAGCAGTGTTCACCTCCAATCTTACTTCCACCTTCCCCTTGATATAAATCAAATATATATCTGTGTTTCATGACTGTAGCAAACTGTCCCAATTCAAACTCCAAAAAGGAGTGTATTTCTGCAAATTCTTGATATCTTGTTCATCAAATATAAAAGTTTATAGATAAAAATATCTATAAACATGTTTCAAAAAAATGTTTCATCATCCAACAGTGAGGAACCTGAGCATTGTCGGCATGAGGAACAAAAACTACAAATGTAACCGAAGTCATTAACTTTATCTGCATAGATAAGATATGCAGCACAAGAGCCAGTCATTTAGCAGCAAGTAACACTTTTCTTTTTGAATTACTTATCAGTGCTTCTCTTTACAGATCGATATGACGTTCTGGTTGGACATAGTTACCTTTTAATAATAAACATAATCAGTTAGAATCTTTACTTTTACTGCTTTCTAAGGTGTCTTTTCTGATATTCTCCTCCCTTGAATCACTTTGTCCTCTGAGTGTGTAGGTTGGAGATCTTGTTATCTCTCTGCTTAGGTCAGATGTATATTTTGGCCATGGCCATCAGCATTACCCAGAACACTAAATTATTCTGAGCTATGAATCTAATTTAATTGCAACCTTTTGACATTGCTCAGCAGTAATTTACTGCCAACAGACAGTGATGAGAAACAATGCTTGTATGGGGGTTTTATATGCTGAGGTTGTGCAGAAACATAAAACACTTTTAACAGCAAAAAGTTGTCAAAAGTGTGATATATGAACAGTATGCATAGAGACAAACAATCTGTTTCTTCCTTCAAGATAATTACATGAAGTAAATGATTATGGCAGTAGCAAAGGATCAATAATAAGCAAGTGGATCCAGTAAAATTAAACAAGAAGAAGGAACAACAAGCTACCACTGATAGACAGTGAGCCAGCCTCACCGCTACGCTAGCTAATGCAGTGTGCACATCCTTTGGTAGGGGCATGGGACAGAGGGGAGAGAGAGGAAAGCTGCAGGATGAGGGCTATATTTCCAAATCGGCCTTTTCTTTTTTTTTTATACCTTTTCCAATAAAACTGCCTACCCTGGGGTACCACTTGAATAACAATATGCTGGAAGGTTATTATAGAATTCTTTCCTTATAATGCCAACAATTGCCCAAAAACTGCCTACCGAGCTTTGAGTACTATGATGGACAAACCCTCTCATATTGAACATGGTGGTTTTAATGAAAGATGCTCCTTCGGGCACATTCAACAGAAGTATTTGCCTCTCAATTTGGCCCTGTTTGTGGGAGCACTTGTTTGGGGTTTGATGTGTTCTACTGGTATCTGCTGCATTGCATCACAATTGTTTTATGGTGAAAGGTTGCTGGGAATTTTTTTCTGACTTGGTGATTGTTTTAGCGAATGATGCAGGAAGAGCTGGGGAGAGTTCTGGGAAATGCAGTAATATGGCAATTACACCAAGGTGCTTCTGTTTATTTGACAATGATAAATTGATTTTTAAAATGCTGCACTCACATGTTTAACCAGATTAAATTTGAGTGACTTCCGGTTTTCTTCAGCCATTACTAAATGTCTGACACAGTCTTTGATTTTGTTTTTGTCATGGCCCTCACCCTGACACACAGAGGTGGAGGAGAGGTACAGTACAGCTGAGGAGTGGAGGAGGGTTGTGCTTCTACCTTGGTAACTGGTCCCAGTGGGCCGCTTCCTTGCCGTCCCTTCACCTGAACCCCGCTTCCCCAGAGAGACTCCACATCACAAACACATCTTGCATCATTAGCAGGACCTGCTGTTACCCTGCAGCCAGAACCCCATGATACACTCTGAGGGAGAGATCAACCGTTACCCGACACGCAGTGGATGAACCGTACATGTGCAAAGACGTAGCTTCACCACTAGCAATAACAGAAATAGTAATAATAGCAATTGCAATTTCTTTAATGCTGCAGGTTACACCGATATTTATTTCCTTTGATGTAAATGGTGTTTTTAACACTACCAGCATCACAGAACCAACTACATTTTGTTTTTAAGCAAAAATGTTCAAAGATATTTCCGATCACTTTAAAATAATCTATGTCAGCATCTTTAATCAGCTGTATGGCCCCTAGAAATTCCACATCATTGCAGTCCACAGTTGTCAGTTTCATGTCCCATTATGGAGTTTTCTCTCAAGATGTATCATTGCCACTGTATTTAAATATCATAACTTATCCTAAAAGTAATGTATTAAGCCATTAATTGTTTGTGTGCAGTTTATAAAGCTCACACAGTCTCACATATCCAGGGCATCTGATAGATGTTAAAAGTTATGAAACGAAACGAAATGTCGACCTAAAGCGTCCGTCACTAGTGGCATATTTCTGCTGGTTGTCAGCAGTTTAACCAAAAAGTCCCTTTTTCTATCCAAATGTTTTTTGAGCCCAGGATAAAATAACTCAGAAATTCACAAGAGATTAAAAAAACATTAGAGCAAAGTCATTAAATAAAAGTAATTAAAAAGTATAATATTTTCCTTTTCCACCACCAGGAACCCACAACCTTTTAGGAACTCTGGGATTTACCTGCATTTAAAATGGAGGATCCTAGGGTCTACATTTAGTTTCTCTGCCATAGTTCCTGCCACCCCCAAGTTTCTGCCACTGAGAGACCACTCAGACTACTTGATTGGTCAAACACAAAGCTTGACGTCGTTGCAAAAAACGTCACGATTCTCTCAGACAGTAAAACTGTACTGCCTGTCAGTAGTGTCAATAATGGGATTAGGAGAGACAATTTCTCATAATGATTAATGATATAAAAAAATTGTGTAGCCAACTTCCCGTCAGTTGACAAGAACAATGTGATGACTGTGTGTTCTTGTTACATCATTAGCAAAGAACTATCTGTCATTGTTCTATTGGTCCAGTCATCATGGTTGTTCAAAGGCGGTGCTAATGTAAATAGGATTGCACAAGAGGGACTTTTTGTTCCAGGGACTACTTAGTTCCCTGGAACAAAATTTTAAATGGTAAATAGTCATCACCAACAAAAATGTATGAAAAATAAGTTTGACCAGGAAAATCCAAAGTGAAAGCAGTACCATGTTTTAGTGCCTGGTAACCGTTCCTTATGAATCAACCTTTATCTTACCAACACTATTCAAAACCATTGAAAATGTTTTGCCATAAACATCTAACCTGACTGACCTGGATGAAAACAGGAGTTCTTTGTCAAGCCAATACTATTATTATAATAACTGTAAATTCACACACGGCCACTGACCTGACTGACTTATCAGCTGTGTGTAGAGATACAGAGAATATCTCCCCATCCAAATTTTTTTTAAAAAGGCTCGAGCAATGGGCGCTCACCTTCTGTTAGTGCCATTCATTATGTTTCATGCCTGGACGAATTCAACATACACACAAACTAAAGCGTATGGCTCTACTTCTGAATATCTAATACCTTAGTAAACACATTACACAGCCAGCTAATTACATGAGACCAAACAGAAAGTCTTTTGGAGGGAGCAGGCAGGTGTGTTTGGAGATGTACACGATCGTAGCGCCTCATAATGCCCTCAAAGTGAACACACACAAACCCTTTAAAGCTTCAACAATGCCACATTTTGCCTTGAGGCGGGCGAGGCTGACATGCTATTTAAAGTAGCTGAATGAATGATGACCTTGAGGTCAGCATTTACGCTCATTTCCTAAACAAACTGCAACGTCTCGGCTGTGAATGACTGAAACTGGACCCATCCGGCAGCTCTGCAGCTGTGTTTGACAGGCAACAAGAGTCAAACTTTAGTGTGTGTGAGAGACGGCTTAAGGCAGACATTCAGAGACATTGAACCTAACCAACAAAGACTTTTTGAAGATTTGCCTCAGCCTCATTTGAAATATCATCATGCACTTCTCCAGTGAACTGTATATGTTTAAAATCCTTAACTGTGTTGTACTCCACCATTATGTTTTGCTCTTATTCTCTTGTGAGAAAATAGTGGGCACACTTTTTTTAAACCTCAATGAAACATAGAAAGTCTTAAAGTGACGACTTAGATAGAAACCATCATGCATTGCACATGACCTGATTACTGTCTAATATTGATATTGACATCATACACATAGAATAATGACCATTTGTACTTCCCACATGTTTAACATTCAGTTTAACACACTCCTGCTTGGGATTTTTTTCTTTTTCTTTTGGAGGTGTGGTGGCTAGCACAGTTGTCTCACAGAAAGAGGGGCCTGGGTTCCATTCCCGCTCCAGACGAGCTTGCTGTGTGGAGTTTGCATGTTCTCCTGTGGCAGCGTGGGTTCTGTCCGGGTTCTCCGCCTTCCTCCGGCAGTCAGAAGTCATGCCGCTTAGGTTAATTGAAGACTCTAAACTGCCCGTAGGTTTGGATGTTGCGTGAATGGTTGTCTGTCTATATATGTGTCAGCCCTGCGATAGTCTGGCGACCTGTCCAGGGTGAAACCTGCCTTCGCCAAATGTCAGCTGGGATGGACTCCAACCCCCCTGCAACCCTAAACAGGTTAAGCGGTTAAAGATAATTGATGTATGGATGGATAATACTAAGTGAATTTGAAATATATATTCAAAAGGATGAGAGTGACAAGATTACATAACTAGTGTCTCATCTTATATACATGACGTCATTTTATTGTTTACCCCTTTTAATAGCGTTTTTTTTATGTTATTGAATCCATCTCTTCTGATCCACACGTATTTTTATCAGCTGCTATGATGACAGAGAGAGTGTGACATGCACCACAGGCCCTGTGTGTAGACTCAAAGTGGGGACATTATGGTTAAATGCACTCCTGGCACTCCTGCTCTTTTTGTTCACTATTTTTTCAAATATTCTTGGGATATATTACAGGAAGCAGAAGATGTATTCAAAAATACTGTTTCCATCAGCTTTTGTCTCTTGTGCCAACCTTTCCTCCTCCACACGAAAAAAAACTAACTTTTTGGTATATTTTGGCAATTGCTAGGGTTTCTGGAATTTTCACTGGTTTCATGCCTCTGTGCCAGCGAAAGCCGTGGCTTGAGGTATTATGTTCTCAGGTCGTCTGTTCGTCCATCCATCCATACGTAAAAGTCACAATGACCTCACAAATTTCTTCAAATTCAGCACAAACATCCGGTTGCACTCAAGGATGAAATGATTTGAATTTGACGGTCAAAGATCACTGGGACCTCACAAAACACATTTTAACTCATTAATTCATATGCTTATTTTTTACACAAATGTCCAATGGGTTAACATTATGAAGTGATAGTATTTTGAACAGATAGAGTGGTTGCCAGATGGCATACGTCCGCAAAGTGGTAATTCATTTTATGTCTGTGATCAATGGTTTTAATATTTTTTTTATGTTAACATTGCCATAGATTAAAAACCCCTGCTAGAATCTTAGTGACATCAAAATAATTACCTCATTCATATAGTGAAGTATGGGGACAGTGTGTGGAGGTCTGAGTGTTTGCCTTCAACACCAGCGTCCTGAATCACATCCTGTTTAAACACGTTGTCAGTGACGATGGTTTTCTTACTGTGATGATAAACTTTCCTTAACAATAACCATTAACCCAGTACTTTTAGTTCCTAATCTTCACGTTAATAAAACATGAAGGAATACTTAATAAAATAATGTTTAAAGTGCATTGTTTTGTACAATATTCACATTGATATGATCTTATGATATCTCTACAGATAAACAAGTATTTTGTTCATGCTAAATAGATGCATTCATATTCACACGATGTATGGATTCTGTATATTACTCCATTTATCTCTTTGCATGTGGATGATGTGAGACTGATCACAGCGGCAGTTTGTTTCTAAACCAGCAGATGAGCCAAACAGGTGTGTTGTGGAATAAGATGCAGTAATAATTGGTATGCCTCACTTTGCTTCCCTATGGCAACTGCCCCATTGGAGATTATGGGATACGACAGCACCATCCACACACACCATCCCGCCCTAAATCCTTCGGGGCCAATTACCCGCTGTTGGTGGCAGGCCGCAAGTCAGAGCACGGCTGGGGCTGCTAGACAGCTTGTGTGCACCCTGCTCCCTTGGTGATTCTCTGGCTTTGTGAAAAGAAATGAGGCTCGTTTCTCATCACAGCCAGGCAAAGATAAAAGTTCAATATCCAATTTTCAATATTGTAATGTAGAAAAAGTGAAACACCTACAGGACTTAGGTATTCCGTATTGTGTTTATCTACCGTAAGGAGGCAAGGGGGCTTGCTGAGGAGGAGCTAATTGGCGAGAGACTTGGTGGAAATCAATGGTTGAGTGCTGATCAGTGTAATGAGGGGCCTTTAAACATCACACCTGGGCTAAATCCTCCAATTTCCTCTAAGACAATGTAAATCTCTGTAATTATCCCATAGGCACCTTAGCAGAAGGGCAGACCAAGCAGACAGGTGGATAAAACAACAGAAAAGACTGAACAGACAGATGCTGCACATTGGCCTCTAATTTGGGAAAACCTACGAGAACAGCAGCTATTGATGGCTAAACATTAGTGTCTTTGACCATTCGGAGACTGTGGATTAATGTAATTCACTATTCACCACTGATGAATGTGTTATAACATATATATATATTAACTTGTTTAATATCCATAATCCATTTAAGTCCATCTGCATACAAACAATGTTCCGATTGGCAGTTGTAATGGTGGTTACAATTTTGGTCTTAGAATATGCAATAAAAACAAGTTTACACAGGTTTTACATGCCCTTCACCAGGGCTTGATAGTGATACTCAAGATCAGTCTTGATCTTGTGACACTTTTTTTTCTTCTGTTTTCTCTGACTTGTTTCTGTAATGTGGATCTGAGTGTTCAGACCTGGCCTTGTGTTGGATTCTAGTCAGTAGTCTTGACCACAGCCCTGCCCCTCATTCGAACTAAATTTCATGAGCAAACAGCACTCACGTAGAACTCTCTTGTGTTTTAAGGAGACATAGTGTGCCCTCAAGGTCACCTCTCGATCTGTGATGATCCGTTGGCTGAGCACCGTAAAAGCTCTGACTTCAGTTAGAGGCCTGAGGGAAGAAATGTGTCCAGGTTTACTAGTCACCTTGGATACTGAATGCAGACTATTGAAGGGCTACATGGAAATGTTGTGCAACAGCACACTGGGAAAGATGAAACAAACACAAGTCATTGTTTTCCTTTTTTCAGTTGACAAGCTCTGGCATTTATCCAGACTGTGCTCCAAACGACTGCTGTCAGGTGACTGTAAAGACATAAACCCTGCTGCCCGGACGCTTGTTAACTTAAACAAGTTTTACAGTGAGCAAGGTTTTACTTGTTACAGTTATTATCCCATCTCACCATTTAATCCCCCAAATGTCTGATTCTGTGAGTACATCCAGTGTACACAGACCCGTTTCAGATTAAAGTGTATGCGTTAAGACAAAAGGGAGGTGAGTTTGGGGAAAGTACATCATAAATCACAGGCCAAATGGCAAATTGCAACAGAAAACGTAAAAAACTTTTTAACAAAGAAAAGCTTAAAGCAAAACACATCTATGTCTATTTTATATGGAGCTTGTTAGGCTTAATATAGAAAGAAAACTAATCCTATTTCTTCCCACAATCTAATAATTTGTGTTCTTGAGTAAAAAGGGAAATTAATAAGGGGGCACTTCAGTCAACCAGAAGTTGAGATACTGAATTCGGAAATGCATAGTAAAAGGGGCTTATAGGGATTGTTATGAACTGTTAGTTTGGATCTCAAACACAACTATAAAACTGTAATAAATGTGAACGAGTGAAGGCAAACGTTATGAAGGTGATCATTTATGCAAAATCAAGAGCAAGAATTATAAATTCGAGAGCATAAAGTATTAAATCGTCTTCATAGAATATTTCTTCGCCTCCATACGACCTCCTCGGCTCTGTTATTTTAGGTTTTTGTACGTTGACTTTGGCAGGTGGGAGTTGGAGCATGTATATGCAGGCAGATGTATTTGCCTCTGGTTGTTAGTGTTTGTTGTCTGAGGCTGTTGGGTCAGTGCTGCTGATGGATGTCTAACACCCTGACTTGCGTGACTAGTCAGCCAGATAGCCATCAGTACCCAAATAAGTTCGGATCAGGCCACTGCCTTTGCTCCAAACCTAATTTGGTATGCAAATGAAAGGCCTAAACAAAGCAAACCTTTCAGAGCAGGGCAATTTACTAACTGCTCCCTTTGAAGAGACTCGGGGTCTAAAAAGCTTATAGGTTTGAATGCCTAAGCACAGACTTTCTATCACTATCGTCTTTTTTCATAAGCACACAGCCTGAATCTGCTCATTGTCCACAGTACAGAACCGAGGCTGAGAATTTAAAGGTAAAACTGTTTGATTGGTGGATAATGAGTGGTTTTATTGTACTTTGGGTCAGTATTTCACAGACTACTGTTTGTTTAACCCAAAGATTCAAACAATCGCTTGCATCCATCTTTGCAAATGTGGTTCTGCAGCAACCTGTGCCACGCCCCTGCTGAAACAGGATACGACTCTGGCATTGTGCTCATTGTGGAGAGACTAATCCCGACAATTACACCTCGAGACCGAAAGTGGCTGCCTCATGAAGCATCCAGCCAAGCCCTGTCCAGGCTTTGGATTAGGCCCCCCCGTTTGCCCCTGGGGGCCAGGAGCCCCTCCAGCCACCCCTTGTCACATCTCCCATCTCCCACTTCTCAAACTGCTGGTGTGTCTTTCTGAAGTTTTACTCACCTGCACTTTGTTCACCTGTCGCTCTCGCTGTAACTCAGCCAGGTTATTGTTGGGACAAAAAAAAGGTGTGTGGACACAAAGACAAGCATGAGAGCAAAGGGCAGGTATTTCAGGTTATGGAGGGCTTATACAGCCGACAAGTAGGCAAAAGGTTTATGCATGTGAATACCTCACATATACAGGTTTTTCAATACCTGGCCCTTACGGTGTCTCGGCCCCGATGATTTATTTTGTCTGCTTGGACAGGATGGGTGTTTTCGACAGTTGAGGCTGATGGTGGTTTTAGCTGTTGCCTGCGTTGTAATAGGAACAGAGGAGGTTGTTCCCACAGAAGCCTGAGCTGACATCATAAAAAACACACAACAAGGTACCTGGGGGCTGATGGGGAGGGCGGAGGTGAACGAACCGGTGTGGTGGGAGTCGGAGGGTACGGTAGGATTGGTGGGGTGGGGGCGGGGGGGTTTCATCTCAACCACCATTGGCTGAAGACAGCGCGGGGGACACACCTGTGGGCGCCAGAGGCTAAGAGATTGGCTGCGACCTGAAAATTACACCTGTGGGGGAAAAAGGGAGGAGGGGGGGTCAGGCTACATGTAAACCAAGCCCTTTACAAATTCAGCCTCTGTCTTCTTGAGGAGCTTAACCGCCTAACACCGCAGACCGGAGCTCCTGGAAAAAAACAAGATGTTCTCGGGCTGCAGGAAGAGAGCTGACGCGCTTCAAACTGGTTGGGTTTGTTCCGGGGCTTGGCTCGTTCTCCGACTCCACGGCTGCGTCTACCTGAAAGGGACGGCTTTTTTTTCTTCTTCCTAACTGCCACTCCAGAGGTCGACTGTCCTTCAGCAGGAGCAGGAAAGAAGAAGACTAGCCAACGGGGCGTCAAGAGCCCTCACACAATGATGCCTCTTGTCTTTGGGTTTCTGGCTCGGTGACCACACCTGGGAGAGACTTGGTAAATTCACAAATGTGAACCCTTCTTTGTCTTCATTCTCCATCTTTAAGACTCGAGCTGTCGTCATAACCTGTTGCTCGGTGACGGTAGAGTTAAAACTTTTACGGGCATTATGTTCGTCGGCTAAGATCAGGAAATGTACGGCGAACAAATTAGGTCATCGCACGAAGCCAACTGCGATTGTGTGCTGATACCGGCTGGTCGAGCTAGTTTCGATGGGAAGCGAAAATAATGTGTATCGAATTCCAGCTCCTTTTAACCAGAGAGAAAGAAGAGGAAACAATAGAAGCCAACGCTCATTCCTAAACTGGATAGACCAGTTGGGGCAGGTAAAGGCAAACTGCCAGGCTTGTCAAAGGATACGAAGACAGAGGCTGAGTCCTTCTTTTAGAGCGTTATAATGCTATTTACAAGGAGACGTACACGGTATGAAAGCGCTTTAACAACTTATTATCTGATAGCAACATTATTAAGTGTTGGTTCATACGAGTTCAGAGCTCATTTGGTAACTTTTTTCTGCAACCTGTTGAACTCTAAAGCCTCGGGTTAATCTCTTAAGAGTTTTTATGTCCACGGTAAACATGTTATTGCTTTCCTTATTTTGGGTCTTTTTCAGGTAGAGATGTGATAAAATAATGCCTGTTTCAGGCTCTTTTGAAAAAAAGGAAGTCCGGTATGCTGAATGGATGTTTGTTGGACGTAAAATGTCTGCTCATCCGTTTTCCTTGCCTCTGAGGTTTGGTTAAGATAAGACAGACAGCAGCGTTGGACTTTTATCAGAGCAGATAGTTTACACCAGATAGAAGGTATACATTATTAAGGTTTCTACGCTGCTCTTGAGCTCTTTTTAAGCCGACAAGGACCGTTGCAGTCTGGGAAGGAGAAGGGAAAATGGAGGGAAAATGTCGACCACATACTGTACAGCGGCGACTGTAGAGCGAGGTGGAAGGTTGTGATTGGTGGAAAGAGCGACATTTGTTCATTTCTTTCATACACCTGAGTAGCCGCAAGTCACATGAGTGCGTGTCGCTCTGCCAGTGCGTGGCTGCAGGGTGGGAAGTGCAGAGCAGAATTTCAACAGAAAGCGAGATTTCATGATTGGGAGGCCAGATGAAAAGGTGGATAGATTTTATGTTGTTTGCTCGAGTTTAACTCACAGGTTTGGAATAAAAGGAGACTGTAGGCCTTTTCCCCTGAGAGGTGAAGTTAGGTTTGATTCCGCTGAGAGGGTGAATGACACTGCATTAAGGGCCAGAGCCATTTTAAAAAAGGAATGCTATGCTAACATTTTAAAAATGTTGTTTACCCTTTTCTTTAAGAAGCCATGACGATTCAGTTATATGATTTAAGATACATTCTTCTTACAGTTAACATTTTTCCTCTTTTTGGCAACATTAAATCAACTTTAACAGATGTAATGTTACATTTTGTGCCTTGAGGGAGATGACAACTTGATTATGACATTATTCAATGCAGTATGAATAATTTACATTTTCAATTTTTTTCCAGATTTAGCTTTTCTTTTGTTTCTGAATAGATAAAGCATAAATGCAAAAGGAATCTTTCAGTATGGGGGCTTAAATTCAAATATGTAAAGAAGTTATAAGAAAAGGAAAAGTCCAAATCCCTTCTGATAATCGAAACTGTTGAATATTTTAGTGCTTCAATTGAAATATTCAAAACTTAATGGTTGAGGGAAAATGAGCACAAGGGAGGAGCTACTGTCTCTAAAATGACAAATGTAAATCATAAAGTTTACATTTAGACTCACAACCAAAAAGCTGCAGTGGCACATGGTAGATAAGCAGTATCATGGCCTAAATATCACAGTTACCAAGCTGCTCATTGGTGGTCTGAAGGCCCAATTAGGTCGTGCTGAGATAAGGTCCGGAGTTAAATAAGGTTTTGGGTTTCCCTGCCATTGTTTTCTCACAATGACAGCCACTATTGATTAAGGGCCAGGCCCAGTTTACCTATCAGGTTGTTGACTTCACAGTGGAGTCACATTCCAGCACAGAGGGCAGAGTTACCTGATCACGCCTCACTTCAGACAGGCAGAAAGCGTGGGCAGCCGTAAGCGGTTGAGACTCCCACTGCACCGAGCACCATGTGCAACAATGGCAAAAGTTCTGCAGGTTTTTGGCCATGACGGAGCAGGAGAGGAAGTATTTGGACAAATGGAGGACAAATTGAGACCGTATAGTTTGTTGGTTAAATATTTCCAAAGGTAACACAGGACATCCTCTACATTGATCAGGTACTGTTATTTTCAAAGCTTGTTCCTACCAGGTAGAGTTTTCTTGGCTAATCTTTTTTCACTCTTTCTTTCTCTCTCTCTCCCTCTTCTCTTCCTCAAAGGGCCTGCAGCACTGGTTTATAATGCTGATGATTAACTAAATAGAGTCTGGGAGAGCAGGTCTGCTTGGCTTTCTCATTTCATGGGGCCTGACTGACCGGGAGGAAGACGGAGCGTTCTCAGGCAGCGGGGTGGAAATTCAAGATCTTTTTTCCCTTTCTTTTTTCAGCCCCTTCCCTCTAAAACGTACTCACTTTACTTTGGTTTTGTTGCATTCTTTCCTTGGGGTACCTTTTCATGACGGTAAGGTTACAGGTGCATTCTCCATTTTCCTTCTCCACCTTCTCTCCCTGAACTTTTCCCTCCCTTATACTCGCTTTTCTTTCTCTCTTTCTCCCTCCCTCCCCCACCCCTCTCTCTTCTGCTCTTCCTTTGCATTGCTTGCTGGATGACTGGAAACCTGTTCTTTCTCAATGAACACAATAATGTCTCATCTTTTCATTTGTGCTTCTGTTCTGAGAGACATTTAGTCACTTTGTAAAAGATTTTAAAACAAGAGGGCCGATTTTCATTGCTTTGAACAACCAAGTCTTTGTTGAGACAAAAGGGGAACTCTCCATTGTTAACCTACACGTCATTTGATCAAGTATATCGTATGCACTTATACAGAAAAGTAAGTTTTTATGCGTCAAACTCCCAGGCACAACTATAATAAATGAATAACTAGAAAATGCGCTAAGATATGTATATGATGTTTCATTTAGAGAATAATGTACTTTAAAATGTCAGTATGTGGTGTGAGGATTTCACACGGCGTACGTGTGAAGGATCCACGTTATTCAGTAAACGAGGGCTGTTTCAGTGACCTTCTGCATACACGGCGTCTGCTCGGGTCGAGCTGAGCAGCATTCCATCAGCCTTTCATCATTCAGCAAACACAAAGACAACGGCCTGAGAGTTCAGCCAACGGAAAAATTGGCTTTTCCTTTCTTCAATTCCATAAAACATCTGCTGAAATGGATTGATTTGACAACACTGCTTTGTTAGAGACAGAACAGTGTGTTGCAACGTAAAAAAACCCACAATCTGCCGGTATATGATGTGAAACGGAAACAATCCACACGCGGCTGAGGTGCTTTTGAGGTGAATGTGCGCGATGTGCAGTGTTTGAAATTACTAACTGCCATGTTTTGTGTGAAAAGCAGGCCTCCCAACCTTGCGTGCCGTACATTTAGACCAGTTGGAACAGGTTTGGGCAATCATTAACAACAACTGTGGCCCAGTCTTCTGTGACAGTTTATGCTGAAAACCACAACAAGGGCTCAACAATTATACTATGGAAAGGTGTTCTCCAAATATGGACTTCCCGACTCCTATTTACGATGCTATTTTTGGGTTGTACATGGCCCAGTTTTACTTAAAACCACGTAACTTACCTCAATAATTTAGGCCATAGTTTGCGCTACTCACTCATTTAATTCTAATATGCACATTTAATCAAAGAATATAAGGTAGAGTTCCCCTTTTGTTTTCTTTTAGACCAAGGCATTTATGGTTAGGGGTACTACTAACACCCAAATCGGCTTCAGTAAATTTCATTCATTCATTAACCTTTACTAACTGGCACTGATGTCACATAATGTTCTACAATCAAACACATATTAACCCTTGTATCAGTGGTGTCACGAGATGTTTTGCGTTTTGGGTGATTATCTCCATCTTACGAGGCAGCATTGGATATCATCACTCTCTCTAATACTGCCTGGTAATGATGATGATAGTCATCTACGGACTGCAACCAGACAAACCGCTTTAGCAACTTTAGCAGCAGCGTGCTCCTGGCCCAGGCCCCTGGATCGGCTCAAATACTTGAGCAGCGGCAGAAATGGCTCTCAGGATCCATCTTACCTTACAGTGCTGGATTGTACAACTGTTGTTCTAACACTGTCTGGTAACGATGTTTCCTGGGTGGCTCTTTGGTCTACGGTAATAGTTGCTCATCAGATGTTAAAAAACCCAAAATGTGTATGACTGTTGAAATCTGTGAGACTCCTCAGATGTCGTCACTGAAGGGTAAGCGTAATACGCATGTTAAGCTCTGTGTTCTGTGGTAGCGCGAAAGTGTCTAACTATTTACTTTGAAATCAATACCAAGAAGGTTAGCTTTCTTTTGTCTACCACACAAAGCTGTCAATCAGTGACATATTAAAGGTCACAGATGATGCACAGTGTTGAAAGATAAGACATTAGGTTATTTAAAAATACACAAACATTTATCTCTGAGCCTTTTATTTTGAAAACAGTTTGAGATTGTGGAAGGGGAAATGAGAAAGTGGAATTCCTTAATGCACTAATGGTCCTAAAGGTCCGCTTTTATGCATTTTTTTTTTTACTTATTTACTCACTTCCCTGTCTGTTTTTTTTTCAAAACTTTTATTGCAACCCGACCCCACCCAAGTTAAAGAATAGCAGTTGGTTGATGGTTCCACCGGTTCTGCAGGGCCTTGTTTCCTTGTTCCCTCCCCTGAACCGTGTTGGTGTTAGTGTTGTGTGGCTGTGATTGGTCCGACTAGCCTTACCTGCGTGGCACATCCTGAAACTGACACATGAGCACACCTGAGAGTGCTTAATGAGTGAAAAACTGAGCTACAGACGCTGTGGCCTCCTCTCAGCTTTCCAAGCTTTTATCCACTAAAGGATATAGTCCTTTAGTGGATAAAAGCTTGGGAAGTGCTTTAAGTAATCATAAAATGGAGTCTAAACAACAAAAAAATACTTTTTGTATTCTGTTAGGCATGTTATGAGTAAGCCTTTTTTTGTACCTTAAAACAATGGACATTAAATACTACTGAGGAGGTTGAAAAATTGTCATCAATGTCTGGACTAGAATGTGAATTTAATGGGTAAAGCCTTCAAACAGACTTGAGAAATAGGCAAATAATAGACATGAAGCAAGCAGAGACCTAGTGTTTGTTTAAGGAGGGAGAATTACCCTGCAAATAATGAGCCGCACCTTTATTTGCCGACCCAGCTCCATTATCCAAGCCACAGAAACATGAAATAGCTTTTTTTCCCTCTGTACCAGTTGTCCCCTTTCTTTGTGTTGGCGTCACATATTTTTGTAACAATGCAAATTGACTGGAACAAAAACAATTCACCAAGCTTACTTTGCTTCAAGCCTTGGTCTGCTCACTCATGGCTTTATTCTTCCTCTGCATGCTTGGCCAATTTAAATGTACAGGTGAATGAAAGTGTAGGGTGTATAGAATCTGTGATTGCAACAAAAGAGGAACTGCTCGTTTCAACCTGTTTCTGCTGCGCTGCTCTGTTCACCGCCGACTCTCTTCTTCCTCTTTGCACAGGTGAAAGCTCAGAGGTCATCCTTCCAGCCTGTTGATAGGCGTCTTACCAGACATGGTTAGATGTAATTAATGGTGTCTAATACTGTCTGGTAATGCCGTCCATTAAATGGCATTACCTTCTGCTCTCTCACTTCCTCCTCTCTCGCTCTCGCGCATCTGACATGCAGTGTATTGACAAAGGGCAGTGCAGGGAAGCACATATTCATATTTATAGCAGTGACAGATGGGGCCGAATGATGATGACTATGGAACTATGATCCTTGCACTGGAAGATTGATTGATTTCTTGGGGTTTCTTCCATGTGACTTGAGTCAAAGTTTCTCCACTGAGCAGCAGTCCCGGATAAGGCCGAATAGTCGTTTTTTGACGAAAATTTGTTTCTATCAGGAATGTTAATGTGAGTGCCATGTAACCAAAAAGTATTCCCGAAAATGCTGTGACTTTTATCTGTTGAACGATCTGCTTTCTTCCTCCTATCACAATCACTGAATTCCTTCTGGGGACTTGGCTTTTCTCCATGTGCAGTAGAACAATGCACACAGTTTTTGAGACCTCATTATCTACGATACACTATGTACATAATGTTAACTGTAATTACTAAGATATGATTTTATGTAATGCCAAGGAAAATATTCAATAAAATGGGATGAAATGTAAAATGCCTTTCTTGGTCATTTGTTCTTTCTAAACATTTTTAAAATCAGTTTTTATTTTATACTTTTTAGTCGGATCTACTGTGTGCTGGCCCTTTGTAGCAGTTTCTCTGGTCATTGAGAACTCTTCCTTCAGCAACACCGGAATGCCGAGCCCCAGTCAGGTGTGGATCAGGTTACCGCTGAACAGAGCTTCTTTTTAAATGCCTCAATTTACCCATGAGGTCCCCCCATCAGCTAAGCCCTCATTGTGTCCCAGTCTATGGCAGCACACAGTGGGCTAGCTTGATAAACCGAGGAGCACAAGGTGTGTTTTCACTGCCAGCTCCATGGGCCACTTACAGTAGACTGCATTTGTCTACTGGAAACCATACTCTTAGTTTTTGTCACTGGTTGCAACGCCAGAGTTACAGGGAATGTTTTATATTTTATATTTTATTTTTTTAACACTGTTATCTCCCTCTCTCAGCAACAGACACACATACATACAGAGTCAATAGCATGGCTATGGTGTTTAATTAGGCCTGTTAGCTCAGGGTTTCAGTTGACTGGTTAAACGCAGCTCTGATTTTATCAGTTGGAACGCAAACACAAAAAACATTTAGCCGTTAAACATAACAGACCCCAGGCCTCATTGATCTCCCATGCTGGGGGGGACTTACATTCAGGCTTTTTCACAAAGAAAGAGTTTGTTAGTCCCAGAAATATTCTACCCCATTTTTTGTTTAAATGTGGAGAAAATTGGGCCTGATAAAAATTTAAAGTTGAATATATTTACCTTTAGTTTTTTTCTCCTTCCAAGTATACCATTGTCCTCAAATCATCATATTTCTGTGAATCATGGGTGATTCAAATGGTTTCCTGTAACAGCTTATACAAATAAAGATATGAGTCCTGAGAAGAAGACAAAAGCCTACTTAATCATTAATCGCTAGCATTAACAGCAGCTTTCATAGGACTGAGATCTACAGACGCAAAATTGCATCTATTTAGGAGAAACCACAATGAGAAACATCATTTTGCCAAATAATTCAGTGTGTAGGCCTCTATAATGTACTATTATGAGTATCTGTGTTTAAATGATATATCATAACAAGCATGTGTGTGGTTTTTTTTTTGTATCGCCCTTAGGTCAGTAATATAGTGTTGATGCAGACAGGTGTATCCATGCTTAAAAGGCCTTTTCCACTGAAGATAATTTGACATCACACTTGGAAAAATACATATGATATTAAGATGAATGAAGGCTGAATTGTCACACTATCATGGCTTACTGAGATACTTGATTAGAACAGAGCCATCATTTATGTTATTAGTAACACCTGGGCTTTTCCTTTAATGTCAAGTTAAAATGTCTGCTGCGAACCGGCCTTCAACGAAAGCCATTGTGGACTACATATTTCATACATTTCTGTTGGTGTGAATGCTGGGCAGATCTGTTTTGAGTTTAGTAATTAGTTTAGTACTTGTCCAGTATCAGTGTAAAATGTGTGTTTTTGGCCACATACAACAGGTGGGCAACCATCTTGAACATATGCGATACTCTATGCTGGAAAAATTTGGGAAAGTTTATCATTTTGTGCCAAAAAGAAGTGAATTGCTGCCATAAAAATCTTCATAGGTAAAAAAAAATTATTCAGTAGTGTTAATTTTACACAGGCCAGTAGCTGACTGGATGGTTTATTTACTCTTTTAGCATTAGATAAGGTGAAGCATTTTTCCAAGATGGACACTGACACCAACAGTGCAGTTCAACTGTAATTGTTATATAACAAAGAAAATCTGGCTTAAAATATTTCAATAAAGAGCCGCCATCTGACGTCATACTACTGAATCACATACCTGAGTGGCAGAGAGCCTGTAGAGGATTCCTGCACTGGTCTGTGCATGCTTGGTGCAGTAGAACTAGTTTCCTGCACTTCTGCCGGCTGTGGATGAGGAGGCTGGATTCACTTAACTGTGCTCGGGGTGGAGCAGGAGAACACCAGAGGCTGAACGGTTGTGACATACCTGCAAGTGTGCTTACGTACAGTAAATCCGAGGAGCTGTCGCCCAGTCATGCAGGGAACTCCTTTGGCAGTCTGCAGTCAGTCATTGAGGAGCGAAACTAATTATAGTTTAGGGCAGAAGCCACATTTAAGTTAGATTTTATTTTTTTATTACTTGAAGCACCACTGCAATCTGTGCCTTGTATACTTACAGTGTATTCTGCTCTCATCATATTAATAACACACTTTTATGTATTGCATATAAACAAGAAACACCAGTTCTGGCAAAATATAAAGTAATTTCACTGCTTGAAACTTATGGTATCACATGAGAGCCTCAATGTTAAGACACAGCACACATATAGGCAATGTATGTTCAAATATTCAGTCCGGAAGAACAGAATCTATTTGGCAATTTTCAGATACATTTAGACAAATTATTATCAAATCAACGTCTGTATTTCTTTCAATGCAAAAAGTGGTATGATGTGATATTATGTAGATGACATTTTTCAATTGAAAATGTAAATGAAAATAAATAAGTTGTCTCTCAAGGGTTCCATGCAAAACCAATTGCTTATTATTTTATCTTATCCTCTATCATATACTGTTATATTCTATCACATTACGTGTGAGTTGTCAACTCAGTCTCTGAACAGATGAATGAAGGAAAATAAAGCTGGCAGATAAAGAAAATGAGATGTGAAGAACTGACTTTACCCATTACACACCTGTATGGAGTGTCCATGCCAGTCTAAACCTAATTACACAGGATGTTTATCACTATTTTACATACCAAAAAACCTCGCGAAGGCAATCTGCCTATGCTGTAAGCCTTAAACTAATAGTTGCTGTACTTTAGCTTTAGCTTAAAGCAACGGGGTAAATTATAAATAACCACTTGATTAGACAAGTCTTGTTGAATGTAGTTTTGACTTTAGCTTTCTTTGGCACACTTGCTGTGTTAGCTTTGTGTTGAACATGAAGACTGGCAGGCTGACACATTGAAGCTTCGCCTCGGACCCAGGAACATCTGAGGCATTTGCACTGCTGCCAATATATGTATCTCTAATATTCTCCTGATCTCATTTTGAGCAGGTATTTGGCTCCCATTTCTTTGTAACTGCTGGTAAAATTCCACAGCAGCTGAATGGACTCACCTCAGGTTACATCATTTACATAAATGTCAATATAAATAAATGCCACTGATTGTAAATTAAACAGTGAAATATAACATGGGGATGAATGATTTTAATCAGGGAATCATGGATGGTAATTTGAAGAGCTGAAAATGTGATACTGTTATTATTACAATTATTTCCTTATCTTGCTCATATCCCATTAACTGAGGCCTTAATCTCCTGACCGATAAGCACTCATACACCTCCAGTAGTTTGAATACCTAACCATCTGTGTCAGTGATATTGCTTTCCTCCCCATCTCTGTAAAGATATGTTGATGGATTTCACCTGACTGGGTGAATTATTTCTGAATTGTTGACTGGCACCAGCACTGGATGCATCAAGCACCTAGTGGCTGTATTTTAAGGATTTGTAAACCTGGAGCATCTCTGCCTCTACCGACTCACCCCATACTGTCGTGTTCTTGCCAAAGTCTGCTATCAGTGAGTCATTTTCCACTTCATAATCAAACTGTATTCCTCTTGTGTCTGTTCATAACTGTGGAGGGCGTAACCAACATATTGAATGACGTTAATCCAGGAGGTTGCCATACGCATCACGTACATGTTTCCCTGCATTTGGAGTTACCACAGAGGCTCAGCTGGGTGGGACTGAGGGAGCAACTTCAAACTTCATCACCTTATAATGATAGTGTGAAATACCAAAGGTGTATGAAGTCTTTATTTAAGAGCCATGTCAGTGATCATTAAATTGTAAACCACATAAACTGTTTCCCAATGTCAAGCCAATTTTTTTGATTATTAATCGCTGCAATGGGTTTAAAGTGTCGCTGAAAAAGACTGTGAAGGTATTCAATCAGCAAAACACACAGATAACGTCAATCATTGTTTTACCTGCCTCTAGACAACTGTTAATCTGTGGCCAGAAATGTGCATATGGCATGTAGATTTTACCATTTAAAGCCATTCTTGGTGAATTTCCATGTCTTTGTGTCTCCAACTTGCATTAATCTCCAGTGAGAATGAGTGAATACAGACCCTGGGAACAAAATGTCCCCCCCCAACTACAGCCCCCTCTGCTTTCCCGCTGTAATTCTGTAAGGAAAACATGAATAGCAGGAGACAGAGAGACCCTATTGAGACGAGCCTTTCTTTACATCGAAATTTAACTCCATTCCTTCCACTACAACACCTTGACAAGGAGAATCCCTCCAAATAATGGGTTGTGTAGGGACACCATTGCTGCAGGCTGCATCCCTGTAATTGCAGAGCACTTCCTGGTACAGGAGGCAGTTGAGATGACATGGGATTGGGCGGGTCTCCAAAGACACACACACTTTATGGTGTAACCGCCCTGACACAGACATACAGACAGACACACACACATACTTCTCGTCTAAAGATATGTAATGATTTTCATTGTTTTTATTTTCATTTAACGCAGTATATATTTTTGTTACACATTATTCATTTTTAAAAAAAACACTTTTTACCAACCATCTTTTGTTGGCATCGCTCACGATTTGGAGGAGTGATGTTTATTTTATGTGTGTGGTTTGTTTGGAGTAAATAGGAAAAGAACATGGCCTGTTACCATTAGCAGTGGTAGCTGCCATGGATGAACCGAAAATGAGAAGAGTTCCACTGCAGAAACTCAAGGAAATCAAAAGGAAAAGTTAGGGGAAGGTAAAAAAGTGTCCCACATTTGACCACACTGTTTGACTGACAGACAAAGCTCAAATCTAAATAGAAAAGGTATTCATTAACATTTTAATTGTGTAATATGTAATACAAAACAGGGAACATGCAGATAGCCACACAAAATACACAAGCTTGTACACCTATTCTCATATACACACACACACACACACACACACACACACACACACACACACACACACACACACACACACACACACACACACACACACACACACACACACACACACACACACACACGCACAAAGACTCTTGGCAGATGGTGAACCATGAGGTCGACAGGGTTGTAAAACAAGCCTGTTCTCTTTGTCCACCTACGCAGCCCTTTGCACAGTGTGTCTATCAGATGGCGGCTCTTTATCAAGGTGTGGCTGACGCTGGCTTCACACAAAGCTCTGTTAAACAGGAATATGGGAAGCCCGCTTCTAATAACTGGGGTGCTGTGGCTGCACTTGCATCATTGCCAAGCAGCTCTCTCGTGCAGCTGCCATTTTGCAGTGTGTGTAAATGACTAAACTGACATGACTGTCTGGTGACTACTGCTTCCTTTTTAAAAATGTTGTAATGTGTGAAATGAGTAACGGCACATGCTGTGAGGTGTGATGACACCTACAGTTTGCATTTCGATGACCGTAGAGGTAAAGTTGACTTGTTGTTTTGGCGTATTGTTAAAGTAAAAAAACTGAATAACTGTTGGCTTGTCAGTTTGTTCAGCTGCCAACATCAGTGTCTTCTTATACCCATAAACCCTTGCATTTAACACCTTATCACATAAAACTTTGCATTTTTGGAGGCCGTTGTGCATGGGACTCAGTTAAATTCTCATCTGTTAAATCACTGCAGAATTTGCTTGGAATGTTCTACATACATTCTAAATTTAATAAAAAAATATAAATGCGCGCCTAACCCACAGGTGTTGGGCTGTGTACCCAACTGTAGGTGTAATTATACGGTTGCATGGATACTGGGTCTACGAGGCATCCACCCCTGTCAATTATCAGACTGTTGGGAGGAAGAAAGGAGATTATGCATAATTGCCAACCGCGGTTTGGCCTGGGTGTTTCCTCCCCAGTCAAATCACTGAGACAGAAATGTGATAAGTGCATTAGCCAATGCGAGCGGACAAATACTGTGTTGCTCAACTGCATACCTGCCACTGGATTTGGCTCTAGACATAAAAATAATGATTTCAACATTGATTTAGCTGGAAGAGTTCAAATAAACTGATGTTCACAATACATAGAATATATAAAATAATGTCTGGGGGCTTTAGGTTTAATCAAATGCTCAGGTTAATTTACAGCAAGTTATGTTATCTCTAAAAGTTTCAAGGTTCATCTAGAGAAACTTTGCTAATAGTCTAGTATTTAATTCCGCTACTACACTTTTCTTACAGAATCTGAAGCAGAATATAACTTTTCTACTTGTAATGTATAAATAACCATTCAGGCTTTGCTTTTCAGTGTGTAAAATGGACCTATAGATGTTGGGCACCATAAGATACAAACAACAAGTATAAAATATAAGGTAGATACCATTTTATCTACATTAACATATGAACCCTGGACATCATTTTCTGTTTTTTTATGAGACTTCTTAAATTGACTTTTTGTATGTCAGAGAGCCTGTAGAAATGATTATTTTGCTTTTGGTGTGATATAATACCCCCCAAAACTGGCAAATCCATTTTGATTGACACTCTGCTCTCATGTTACCACAGGGTTCACACAACAGAGGCTAACAGGCAATTAATATTAAATGAAGCTAAAGTTAGAGGTCGGGTAGGTGTGGGATACATAATCTTGAGTAGTTGGTTTGTCTTGAGCTGCTGTTGTTTCAATCTGCAAGCGGCAACTGTTGCTAAGGGTCCCATTACCAGAGTAACCGGTGATTGTTTACTTTGCTCTAGTGGGTTTGCATACTAGCAGTGTGATCGACTACGGCTGATTTTAGTGGGTTAAACTGCTGACACACCATGTGATTTCACCTCTTTCAAGTCTGTCCTTCAGTCTTTGGGTTTGCTGTTTGTGTCGGGCCTTGCCTTCGGACTGCAAGGTTGAGTGCACATGGCAGAAGAGGGGTTTTATGGAGTCTGGCTGTCCTTGTGAGGGACTCTGGAGTTGCAGGTAAACCCCTTTGCTTCTAAACGTACCTACAATCAGGTCAGAGTTCAGCTCCTGTCTTCTCAAAACAAAACACCACATTTATTTTAAAGTAGCACATTTTCTTCACACTTTTGTTATTTTTTATTTCTCAGGTTTGCCAAATGTTATATTAATGAGACCTCCCTAGCAGGGCCTCAGAGAATTTCAGGGGAGGCTCAGTTACAGGAAGTGGAAAAAAAGTATTGCATTAGTTTTTTAAAGAAGATTATATAGAATAGCCTAAACGTGTGTTTGTCTTGGGGGGATGATGGGATGTCCGGATGTCCACAGTGTCTTTGAAAACCCCTACCTGTCAGATTAAACCGAACAAAACTATACAAAGAGTTTTATTGGTAGTATGCCTTAACATTTAAGGCTGATGGTGGGGCTGGAGGAAATGTAATACGTTCATTATATTACAATGGGACCATAAATTGAAAATTTCATAGCAATCTGTCTGTCAGATTTTGACTTTTCAGCACGACAGTGTTGCTCAAGGAAAGGGACCACCACTCTGGGAACTACAAATATCCATGTCCCTAAGCGAAGGTCAAGTGCATAGTTTTTTACATGCACATAGTGTCTACAGCCATGCTCCTCCTCTGTGAGGCTGCACTTAAGTACTTAAGTACAGTACAATTAGTGTGTTTAACATTTTTCTAATTAGTTTAAATTATTATTATTATTAATATAATTAGAATGAAATAGCTCAAACACACAGTACAGTTGATGATGGTGGTAATGTTATTAGTTTTGCAGGCATTCCTGTCAAAATATCAGACAAATTAAAAATGTAAACTTGCTGATTAGGAAAGTTAGGGGTCTGCAAAATGTTTACTGAGGAGGAGATAAATATCTGTACCAAAGTTGTTGAGGCATTTTGTTCCAACTCATCCATACATGTTGAGATATTTGCTGGATAATTGAAAACTATGAGCTGCGTTGGCAACAGAGGAAAATCAGGGGATTGTCAAAGCCTTTAGGAATGATCCTGCCTGTAAAACATCTTTTTGGAACATTTTCAGCCATAACTAGCAATCTGCACCAGCACAAGGAGATGACATCTGCGTGCTGGGTGGATCCCTGCAGTGAAGTCCAGGCAGAGGAGACCGGACTGGAGAGGCCACAAGGGGACGAAGCAGAAAGGGAAGAAGTTGAGGTTCCCTGTGGGGACAACCAGCCTGAAGGAAGCTTGGGACAGGAGGAGCCAGGAGGGAAACAGACTTTGTCACCTAAACATAATGGCATGCAAGAAGCGACACCAGAAGGTGGGCTAGAGCGGGTCCAGAGGGAGAAGACACAGACTCAGAAAGAGAGGGAGAGGTTTCCCCATATGACGATCAACCAGAAAAGCCGGGATAGAGGGTCAGGTGTGTGGAGGGGAAAGCGGGACGTCAAGTGTGATGTAATTTGTTACTCTTTCCATATGTTGATCCTTTATAAGAGCATAACAAAGCACAATTCATCAACACCATTAACATGTACATAGTGATAGAGCTTATGCGTTTCGTATAAGTGTCTGTGTGCATGCATGATTTCTGGGTGTTTGTATGTAAAAGTATCAGGTGCCGGCCCGAAGGAGCGATTCCTCCGGAGGTCCTTCCCCAAGGGCTTGTTGACCTGCTCCTACCCAGACCGGTACAGGCAGCAGCAGGCAGAGGAGCCTCGGGGGCCTGGGCCTTTCTACTTCTTTGGAGGAGCCAATGGGGCTGAAATGTAAGTAGAGAAATATGAAATAAATGATCAATAATCTGTTGGATTTTAGATAATTCAATCAGTCAAATGTGATCACATATCAATTTAAGTTTAATTTAGGAATACAAAGGTTAAGAAAAGTGATGATTTCTAAGGAGAGATTTACTTTCAGGCTATCAAAAAACATTATTCACCAGCTGCATATTTTGTTTTGGGCCAATTATTTATATTATTAGTCAAAACCCTGGTTTTACACCTGATCTCTGGATTATTGTCTGATGAATACAGAAGTGTGATTGGTTTCTTTTGGGCGTTTTCCTTTAGAGTCAGTGGTTACTGTGAGAGCAGAGGATGGAAGAGGATTGACAACAAGCACAGGCAGGATTTTAAACTCAAGTGGTGTGAGACCAAATCACCAGCCACCTACTGTAACTTCAGAGAAGGTCCAGTGCTATAATGATTACAAGACACAATCTGAATGCTGTATTTTACTGTGAACTGTAAAAAAGTACCAAAATGTTGGTTTCTTTTAGTAGAAAGAGGTTTATTGCCATCTATTCTCTGCAAGTAGACTCAAACATCTGCATGTGTTGTTCCCAGGTGAACAGCTGGTATACCAGATTCCCAACAACAAGGTGCTCACCACCAAGATCGGCCTCGTCAGCAGTCTGCGGGAGTATGAGCGGGTCTGCAGCAAAGTCAACCACGGCCAAGCACTGAGGTTGTGTGTATTAAAAACAGAGAGATATAACAGCTATTTCCTTTACAGAATGTATAGTTGTGTGATTATCTCCTAGCAACAATCTGGTGCCATCATGGAGGTTCAAAATAGGCCTGGCTCTTTAAATACTGATTAAAAGACATATCAGCCTTTGACACTATTTGATAAACATGGCAAACCGGCCTCATTAGAAATCTGGCCTTCAATTCACGCATGATTGGTATTGAGTATTATGTGTGTCTCTTATATAAACTATAATTATTGATAGTAAATGAAAACACTTTAACAACCTAACTATTGTAACCTGCACATGAAATATCTGGTGAAAAGAAATAAGTCGTATATCAAAGCACTCCTCGAAGGGAATAAGATGTAAAAAATTATGACAAACCTTTTATAATACAGTACAGTTTAATAGCAACCACCCATAAAAAAAACAACAACAAGCAAGCCTCAAGTCCTATTTCAAGGCAAAGAAGTAAAAGGTACCTTGTGGAGATTTTGACCACTAATTGTGCATGCAAGCATGTTTGTATGTCATGTGCATGTAATAGGACAAACATGTATTCTTACACGGCAATAAACATTTTGGTTAAAGGTTTAGCTGTTGGCTGTAATGTGCCAACAAATGTAGCGATGCTCCAGCAATGGTAAGGAAGAACCTGGATGTAAATAATGCAAGATCAAAATCATTTACTTATAAGTATCTCACATACAGTAAAAGTAGGTGTTCTTACAATAATTAATTAGTTTACTAATAAATTATTACTTTTTAATTACTTCAACAGTTTTTGAAGTAATTGCCAAGTTTATATATTCAAAAATCAATTTTTAGAGATGTAAGACTTCACAATCCATCAGTGACCATTATCTCTGGGATCTGAATCAATCTGTGCTGACAGCACACATGTCATACCACACACGACAATGTAACTTTTCAAACATTTAAAGCAATCTTGATGATCACTGTATTATTAGGCTCAAGTACGTTTTCATACTGCAGTTAAATACATCAATAGGAAACATTGATGTCAGAAAGGTATGTATTTAACATGTAGAGCACTACAGCATGCTTTGAAAGGTGGTCAGCAGTAATCTAGATTATGAATCATTTGAGGAATAAAACACAGGTTGGGTTTGTTCAACACACAGGATTTTGATGTTAAAAATGAAGGGGGAGTTTATGTAATATAAGAAAACTCCGGAGGCTTTTGATTGTCAATATATTACACAGTTTATCATAATTCTGATTCTGATTTCTATCCTGCTCTAACGGCAGGTTCAATCAGCTGAAGACACACAGCCATTCATTTGTGCACCTTCCTTGCTTTTGTGTACCTCACAGGAGGCTGAAAATGGAGGAGTTTATTCCCACTACCTTCCGCATGGATGTGAAGGAAGAGAGGGAGGCCTTCTTCGCCCAGCAGGAGGGTAAAATGCTCAAACATCTCACCCACATTAACCTCTAGTAGAATAGAACGACGTCAGTAGCATCCTGATGTAATAACAACACAACACTGGTTTAACTGGATTTGTGTTTATTTAGAAGGCTCCAGTTTTAAAATGAGATCAATCCAACTGGACTTATCATACATCCGGTAATGAAAGAAATAATAGTTTGTGCTTGGCAGTGTTAAGACAACAGTTGCCTTGGTGATTGTTTAATCAAGAGGCTGAGGACGTTGGAAAATAATGCACTTCACCTCCCATAAGGCCCTGATTAAATCACCAGGGGAACATGCTGTTGCCATAGAGATGAGTCAGCAGAGGGCAGGGCTGAGACACAAACACGAGGAGAGCCGCTCAACAGGATTTGGATGTGGATCTGCTTCAGCACCGAACAGGACTGAAGCAAATAAAATACATTTAGTATTAAAGCTGAAAACATTTTAAGGACTGGAGATGACATGAACCACTGGTTTCTGTATAGTTTGTAGTAATACTGAACAGACATTATGATAAGTGGTGTGCAGGTTATGACAAACATGGTTATCACTATGTAAACAGGAGAAAGACACAGACAGCTGGTTTAGATCTCTGGGTGACTGATAAATCAGTGGAAAAGAAGACAAGAGCAAAGAACAGATCAGAACACAAAAACTGACAAAGCTGTGTGTAAAATCTGTCTGAAAGCATCATCTCTGCCAGTGGTGTGGGAAATATTGATAATTAGTTAAAAATGCAATACCTCAAAGTGAGAATACTTCATTATGAATACAATTCCTGCTTTCATAGTTATAGCTGCAAAAGTACTCATTATACGGTATGATAGCATCTGTCAGAGTTATATTATACATACATTGTTTTATTACAACTGATGTATTAACATGTAAGGAGCATTTACATGTTGTAGTAAGTTCCACTGCTGCACAACGTTAATTTACACATGTGGCAGTCTTTTGTTCATTTTTTAAAATTCAAACACTCAAATAAAGTGGCGGAAAGCACCCATGGTGTCCTTAAGATTTCAGAAACAGTTCTCATTGTCATTCATAAAATAAAGAAGTTAATATAACAGAATTACACAGAGCAGAAAGACACAACAATAGAAAAAATATATCACAGGACACCCCAGAACACAACAGAAAAATACAGAAGTCTCCTTCAAACTGTCTCTTTACAGAGAAGGACTTTATATTTCATACCTGTGTATATCAGAGATTGTTGATTTACCTGATGTCCCTTCATGACCGTTACCAGGTGTGAGCAACAATGAGAGTCACATGTGGATCTGTAAGCCAACGGGTCTGAACCAAGGCAGAGGGATCTTTCTGATGAAGAGCCAGGAGGACATAGCCGCCTTCAGACTGAAGCTGCAGCACGCGGAAGACAGCAAGTCCAACAAGACGATGCACCACAGGCAGCCCCAGGCCCGCATTGTCCAACAGTGGGTGAACATACGTAACTATTGGGTTGTTGGAATAAATATCATGTCATATTTTATGTCTCCAAAAAGGCAACATCTTCTCGACAAATGAAAGATTTCATTTTCCTATAGAAATGTTGATGTAGCTGTTGAAAACTTTGAATTAAATTGACATTTTGCCCTCAGTTACATCAAGAGGCCGCTGCTCCTGAAAGGGAAAAAGTTTGACGTGCGCTCTTTCCTTATGATCGCCTGCACTGCACCTTACATGGTCTTCTTTCGCCACGGATATGTGCGTCTGACCTGTGACCTCTACGACCCCAGCTCCAACAACCTGTCTGCCCACCTGACAAATCAGGTACGGTAAATACTGTTCAAACTCAAAATATATAGGGTTAACTAGCAGGTGAAAGTTGATAAATGCTGTAATCGCTCCTTCTGTTCATACTGGCCTTTGTATGTACTTTCAATGTAAGTGAATATTATATTTATCCATAAATATAAAGCTTATAAGATTTAGCCATCTGAATTAGAAATATCCTGTAGACTTTGGCAGATATCCCCTTCTGTGCAATTGCTGTGTGATAATTATCTTAAGTGCAAAGCTGAACAATCCCCACACACTGCTTCTTTAATTCCTTTTTTTTTATTCTACGCAGACATAATTTCAACCATTAAGTGGTCTGGGGTCAAACCACAACCCTGCATGTCAATCACCGGTATGCCTGCATTGAATAAAAAGAACTGGGAACTAGACTGAAATCACTGTTCATTTTGGGGGTTTAAAGGCATTCTATAATTAATTCACACATGCCATGTAAACTTCCATTTAACACCAGTTAAAAAAGGTCAAGATATTTGCATCCCATCCTTCTTTGCATACTTGTCCTCCTTTATTTAAAGAGAGGTTGAATAGATCAAGCATTAGCTGTGGCATTAACTGTCTCTGGGCTCCTGCTGACTGTTTCATGTGTCTCTGGTCCCCCTGCTGTCCATCTCCAGTACATGCAGAAGAAGAACCCTCTGTACAGCCAGCTGAAGGAGGACACTGTCTGGTCCATGGAGAGCTTCAACACCTACGTCAACGACAGGTTTCGGGTTGCCAAGGGTCTGCCCAGGGACTGGGTGCTGGGCGCCTTTGCAGTGAGTATTGCAGTGTGTTGTCGCTCTCTGGGACCAATTACCATTATAAATTGGTTGTTGGCGCTTGCAGCTAATTGAGATTGGGGTTAGGCTTGGATGATCTCACTCCAGTCTGAGGATGCATCATGTTATTGTTAACAATACTATCATGTGCTGTTTGGTGGTTATTTTTATTCACAGTGCTTTACAGTACAAAAAACAGTACAATGTACTCATTTGAATTATTATCTGTTGGAGAGAACATACTGTGCACACTTAAGAAAAAAAAAATCTGTTATTAAAGTCATCTATGTAGAAATGAAAAGTGAATGCCATTAGAATTACTTACATTTTTTTAATCACAAACCAATTGTACATATAATGGATTTTAGCATTATATCATTTAAGAGTGATAATTTAATTTTATGTTGAACTAATCCTTCAGGTTAGACAAATTGTGGTCAAATTTATTAAATTATAAAAAATCTGTGAATCTGATCTGTGAAATTGCCGTGACTGATCATAGCTTCTATGCTAATGCTTTATATTGTGTGAGGAGAAAGATGCTTTTGCCCACCAGTGCTATGTGCAAGCTCCTTCCTTAACAAACAATGGTTAATCATCTAATACACTAGCAAATTTACAGTGTAAGCCCGGTGTACAGGGACGGTTAGTGGCATGAAGACAGATGGCTAACGTGAACTGAAGATTATAAAATAGCAGTGTTATTTTTCAATGTCGTTGACATTTGCGTACTTTTGACTAAACTAACTTAATGTATGTTAAGTTTAGATGGTACAGATCCAGAAAAAGAGGTTAAATGCTGCTCCCTTATTTCTTTGGAGCATTTTTCCAATCATTTAAAAAGAGCAGATAAATAAATCTTTGAAGAAATGCAACCACAAATTTTCAGAAAGCAGCGCGGAGGGGGGATTTCCTTTAACCACAAGATTAACGGTTTGATCTCCAGCACTTCCTGTATGCATTTTGAAATGCCATCATAAGAGACACTGAACCCCAAGTTGTTCCCCAGCAGCGGCCCATTGCTCTGAATGCTTAGGATGGGTTAAATGCAGAGGTCACATATCATGCATGTATACAATGTATGTGATGATTGAATGAAAAAGTTAACATTATTGTTGCTAAGAGCTGACGAGATCCAAAATGGCTGCTGAAAGAAACTGCTACATTGTATGTAACTTAAGCTTAGTTTGACAGTCTGGTTGTTTTTCCTCTCCATGCATCAGAAGCGCATGCAGCAGATAATGACCCAGTGTTTCTTGGCAGTCAAATACAAACTTCACTGCCGCCTGGGCTTCTTTGACTTGATTGGCTGCGACTTTATGGTCGATGAGGACTTCAAGGTGGGTGATACGTGGCTGTATATCTGGATGGCGGCCAGTTTTCAACCGGTGTGTTAATGTGCATGTGTTTTGGACTAATCGTGTCTTCATGTCTATAATAGGTTTGGCTGTTGGAGATGAACTGTAATCCAGCTCTCCATACCAATTGTGAGGTGCTGAAGGAGGTGATACCCAGCACTGTTGAGGAGACGCTGGGTGAGCTTACGTTATCACATCTATGTAGATTTAAAAAACATTTCTTTATTTTCAAGTTACTTTTTTATTCAGGTTCAGGTAGAAGTTTAAGTCAATTTAATAGCACACTCAAACAAAAATGTTTTCACCTCATTTCACTGCATTAATGGTACAGTCATATTTTCCTGTATTAAATATGTTACTTTTCTAATTTGTTCTTTAACTGCTGTCCCTCCTTCATGCTCTAGATTTAACTCTGGAGATCTTCAACAAGCGTCGTCTCAATCAAAGGATTCTTCCTTTGGCCAGTCAGAGGGACTTTGTGTTGCTTTACAACAGAGTTTTTCCTCCTGATTTACTGCTAGCCTGCAGCAAGAGCGACACAAGCAGTGAATTCAACCCGAAAAGCACCAAAAAGACTGAACCCAAAAGTTGTAAGTCAGGGACAGAGGGGGAAATTGTGGCCTCATCACCCCTTGATAATGTGAATGTCTCAGCAAGTGGGAAAGGAAAAGGTAGTTCAAAGTCTGTCCAGTGTCCCACCACCTCCACAGCCCCCTCACTTTTACATCAAAACTCTCCATCAGTGCAGGGATCTTCACATTTACACAGCAGCTGCCACAGCATACAAACTGTTAGGAATAAGAATCCCAGGCATCGGGTTGAACTCAAGCTAAGCAAATGTACTATGCATGATTATTCAAAAGCTGCAGATCACTTGAAGGACTCTAAGCCTCAGCAGAAGACTATAATTATGTTGCTAACGTCACCAGGGATCACCGACTGTGGCTTTCCAGAGACAATGACAACATTCCCTCCTCATTCTGGACCTCCGCTCTGTGGAAAAGAATGTGAAGAAGAGCTCAAAGAGGACAAAAACAGCCTGGTTTATGAGACAGAAGAGGAACTGTGATGCATTAAAAGCAACAGCTGGGATCTGTAGAGCTTTGTATAGAAAAAGATCACCATTTGGACATCTGGGGATGTTTAATATTACAATAACATGGTTCCCACTGGTCTTTGAAAGTTTGTGAATTCATGGAAAAATCCGAAAGAATGTTTCTGAAAATATACATAAATAGATGTGGGTCATTGAAAGTGGTTGAATTGATGATTTAAGAAATAGAACAGAAATATATCGATCACACAATATATTGTTTTAATTTTCTGTGTTAAAGAAGGCAAGAGACCACATAGACTGCCATCACTGCAATGCAGTCCAACTGAAATGTTCACACATTTCAGCCTCTCTGTTTTAAGTTGTTGTCTGTGAGGTTCTGTAAATCCTGCTAGTTCTCATTATGAACATTCTCAGTGTTGTAACAGTAATTCACCTTGATCCTTGGCTCAAACTATGCCGTGTCAGGTTTTTGAATTTGAGGGAGTTGGAGGTCCTTAAAAAAGTCATGGGGCCTCATTCACAAAGTCTCTGCCTAAACTGTGCGTAAGAATGATTTATGGTCAAATCTGGGATTCATCAGTATTTTGGTTCTTGAATTTCTTCTAACTCTGTGAACAAATTTAGAACTGCTTCAGACCATGCACATGCAAAAATGATGAAGGCCCGGCTGGCTGTTGTGCAATAATTGCAGCGAGGCTCTCATCTTGGGCTGATAGATCGGATGATCCTTGTCCTCCTCCATCTGTTTCCTTATTTTCCCCTGGTTGGTGAATATTTTTTCTTTTTGCATAAACTATGATATCAAACCATAGTCCGTATCCCAGGAAAACATTCACCTATTTGCAGCCCAAGACTCTTTTAAAAAGAAATACTTCTGGGAAGTGTGGCTTTTCTGCCCTCCACCTTGGACAATATTGTCTCAATTTCTTCAGTGGTTGTTTTGTGTTTTATTTGGTGGCCATGCTTCTCTATTTTAAAAACACTTCACTGCTCCCTCCATGATCTTTCTTTATAAAGAGAACTGTATACTGACATACTGACTTTTTAAAAAACTATTATCGACATTCTTTGGGACACTATACTATATAGCGAAAAAACTTGGAAAAAGGACAGTATGTCGAAAAAAAATCAAAGCATACTCTGTCAAAATGAGTCATGAATATCAAAATCTTAGTATAGTGAGTCGAAAAATATCTTTAGAAAGTCATAGTACAGTATGTAAAAAACATCATAGTATAGTATGTTGAAAAAGAGTTGTAAAAATGTCTTACTATAATAAGTCAAAAAAGTCATATTATATATTAAGAAAAGTCATAGTATATTATGGCGAAAGAAAGGATTTAAAAGTCATAGTTTAGAAAGTCGAAAAAAGTCATAGTATAATATGGCGAAAATAGTCATGAAAAAGTCATAGTTTAGTAAGTTGAATTAAGTCGTAGTATAGTATGTCCAAAAAAGAAATGAAAAACTAAAAGTTTAGTAAGTCAAATAAAGTCACAATTTAGTATGTCCAAAAAAGTCATAAAAAATCAAAGTATTGAAGGTCAGAAATAGTCATGAAAAAGTAATAGTTTGGTAAGCCGAATAAAGTGATAACAGTCATAGTATAGTATGTCCAAAAAGTCATAGTATAGTATGTCAAAAAAAGTTATAAAAAAAGTCATAGTACAGTGTGTCGAGATAAAGACATATTATAGTATCTTGAAAAAATGTAAAACAAATTTCCTAAAAAAATCATAAAAAGTCATATTAAAGAATGTTGAAAAGTCATAAAAATTGTCAAAGTATATTAATTTCAAAAGAGTCATTAAAAAGAAAAAGTATTCTATGTCATTATCAACAAAAATGTTTTTTTGGGGGGGGGAGTCAGAGCATTATATGTGAAAAAGGTAGTATAGAATGTTGTCCTTCTGTATTTAAAAAAAACTCATGGTAAAGTTCATACATAGCTATCGTATAGTTAGACGTAAAAAAATAAAAAATAAAGTCATAGAATGTCATAAAAAGCCATAATAAATCATATTCTAGTAATCTATAAAATGCCATCTAAAGTTATTACATAGAACATTTAGGTCATAGTATTGTTACTCAAAAAAAGTTCTAAGAAGTCATAGTGAAGTATGTAGAAAAGTTATAGTTCATTTAAAAAAGTAATGATAAAAAAAGTTGATAAAAAGCCATAGAATAGTATGTCAAAAAAGGCATGAAAATGCCATAGTTTAACATGTCCCAACAAGTATTATATAATATTGTATCTCCAAAAAGAAGTCCTAGTATAATACGTTTAAAAAAGTATTGTTTAGTATGATGAAATGTTAGAAATCAGTATGTCAAAAAAGTAAAACCATAGTAAGTTGAATAAAGTCATAAATAGTAATATAGTAAGTCTAAAAAGAATTCATTAAAAAAGTCATACAAGTTAGTCAAAGAAGCCATTAAAAAGTTTTGCAAAGTAAAAGTTGCAAAAAGTAATTGTATAGAATGTCATAAAAAGTCACAAAAATGATATAATATTGTCTCATGAAAAGTTATAGTGTAGTATGTCGTAAAATGCCATTGTACAGTGTATTAAGGGTAGACCTGTTTACTTTATTCAAAGCAGAAAGACACATGGAATATATATTAGTCAGTCATCTTACATCAAGTCGCCTCACTTCACAGAAACAGCTCCTGCCCTGTGGAAAGCCAGAAACACTCATATGTGATTGTGTACAAACCCTCCCACCATCTTACTGTAACTTTAACCAGGAAGATCAACACACAGCTACAGTTGTTGTGACTTGCTGTTTTGACTGCAGCCCTTTACCTCTCTATTTCATAACTCATAATTATTCCCCCTGTTTATCAATATTCATGAGTTCTGCATGTAAACACTGTTCCCATATGTCCCAACAGGACGCTTGCTTCATCTAAATGCTTCTCAACGAGGAGGCTGGGAGCATCAGAGCCTTACTGATCAACATGAAGAGGTTTAGGAACTGAAGCAGCTGCATTTTTACATCTACAAATGGTAAGCTTTAATTAACAATAGAAGCAGTTTTTATGTGTCATGGTAAAGCGTCAGTTCCAGTTGTGAGTTCAGACTGTCAATAGAAAAAAACCACTGAGGAAACGGCTTAGTTCTCTGCAGACAGCCAACTGACAGGAAGGAAGGAACAACTACAACGCTGTGACTCTACAAAAAACTTTTTTACATTTTTATCTTCAATTCCTCTTCAAAGTCTTTGACACCTTTCGTTCTTTATTTAAATTCAAACTACATGCTGGCAAAAAGGGGGAACTAGTGCCTAGTGACACTGCCCCCTCCCTTCTCTTCTCTAGCGCACAATATCCTCTTTCGGACCCAACCAGCCCCCGTGTTTCTGTTATCTCTGTGGTTTAAGTGTGACACACTCACACACAGCAGGGATGACAGTCTGGGCAGATGGTGCTCAGTGTGTGGACTAGAAGCTGAGACAGGCGGAGAGGGACAGACTCCTCGTCCGACATGGGATGCTGCAGTGTGACCCAGAGGCATACTGGAGTGGACGAGGTGGGCCCTGATGAGATCGAGCTCCTGGAACTCTCTGGAGACAATTTAGGGTAAGACATGATTATAACTTTTATAATTTAAAGCTGAGAACTGCTCCGAAATAGAAAATTAAAGGTGGGGAATTTACACAGTTATGACTGTTCTTGGATCCTGGAAACAAAATGCAGATTGAGTCAATTTTGTGTGTTTATCATCACAGCTTTAAAGAGAGTACCTTTAAAGCTTGTTTAAATGTGGTTTTACGTGTCAGTGAGTGCAGCAGGAGGAAGCAGTCACTCTGGGAAGTGAATAAAGTATTTTAGCAGCTTCTCTCTCAACCTCTGTGGTTTTTCTTTGGCATGTCATGCGTCATCATTTGTAGCTGTAAAATGTAATGCAGAGCAGAAAAAAAACAAATCCCTTTAACCACGATTAAACACCTGCAGAACAACACATTACATCCATATGATTTCCACTCATCAGCACACAGCAGAAGAACAAGACTGGATAACTAATTGGCTCCTATTTACTAAACATGAACTTGTGGACTCTGTGATGCTGCACTGACGTGATTATCAGCTTACTATAAGAAAATGGCTGAAGCATGGAGGGGTTTAATACAGAGTCAGGGCGGGACAAATCCCCTTTTGTTCTAAGGCTGAAGGATTACCAGAGGATAATTGCAATAGTAACTACCAGTTCTTATGTGTGGCTATTCAATGATTACTACTTATCTGATAGATTACTACTTATGGTCGCAGCCCATTCACAGACAAAGATGTTATGGAGATGAATACTTTCAAATAGATATACACTATATCACTAGTGACTGTTTGTCACTTAGTATAAAGTACAATTTACTAATTGCCATAATTACTGATTTTGACTCAACATCAGTCAAACTATGAATTTGAAACGGAACTGCTTATTAAACTTTACAAAGGGAAAGCGTAAAGTATTTTCAAAAATGTAATGCTTCTTCTTGCTACCATCGGCCACACGTTTTCATTTTTATGTTTTTCATCATTATACTAAATTCATGTTTTTGGCATGGACCAATGTCACATGCAAGCATTTATATCTTAAGATTGCAATGTGAGCCTGTAGATAGGCCCCTATAAAGAATAAATAAAAACTCAATACGGAAATACATTTATCATTAGTGGCCTCACGACTGATACCTTTTTAAAAACAGCTTTGACTCCAGTTTAAAATGATCCATTGAGATTCATAAGGAGCTTCACATATTGATCCAGCAAGCAGAGGTCAACATATGTCCAAAGAAAGATTTACCAAAGTACATCTAACAATGTTCTCCATAAACACACTCAGAGTTACTGAGCCAGAAACCCTGAGAGGTGCCACCATGTCATTGCTTATTTATGGCATTAGTTTCTTAAAATAGTAGTAGTAGGATGTTGTCCGCTTCCTGGTTACAATGTTATTTGGGGTATATCATTTATCTGCATATCATCTATTTTGAGAAGCTCCTCTGCTTCCTTTGTGCATTGCATTGTGGGACAATACTTAACATAAATATCATAGTAAAAAATCAACCATTTTCTGTATGCATGATTGTTTTGACTATTTGACACTTTTTCCCATGTATTTTACACTACAGTACACATTCAGAACCTGCTTGGAATTAGTATGTGCGGCATTGGCTACAAAATATGGCAGTAAAGGGGGGTCTGTCTCTGGTCTGACTACTGTAATCTGATTACGTCTGTCTGCAGCTGGGCTGAAGGAGGATCAAGACCTCATTTAAATTGTGATATGCTGTTGCTCTTCAATCCCTATTTATTTCTATGAGGCTCACCGGGGCTGCAGTCAGTCAGAGCACAAGTACCATTAGGGAACACATGCAAAAAAGGGTCCACAATCATAGTTTGAGACTGATTAGAATCTCGGGCCTGCTTACTCACATCTGTTGAACTGCAGGACGGAGCCAAACAGAACATGCTCTTTAACATTCACATTGCACAGACAGGACCAGCAACTGAACCCACATCCGTGCAACAATGAGGCCACGCAGCTAACCACTGAGCCAATGCTCCCTCAGCATTGACTGCTGCTACATGACTGATGAAATGTGTTTATTCAGGGTGTGGAGTCTGGGAGAGAGCAGGCTTCAGCTGTCAGTGAGGAACAGCAGAGATGATCCGCCCCCGCCACCACCGCGCCAGCCTTCAATACGGCACCAGGAACAAGAGGTCGCTATGCATTTGATGTGTGATGTGAGTATGATTGATGTGTGATTGTGTATGTGTGTGGCAAAGACACAGGCGGAAAGTTTATCATGCACTTTTCACAGTAAGAACCCAGCATGTGGCTCACTTTGGACAAACACTGTAACACTTTTTAGAGCTCAAGCAGAGTGTGGCGACATGTGCCTCACATGAACATGAACAGTTTCCACTGTTCCACAGTACAGTTATTTGTGTTGAGGCCAGACACACACTATTTACACACTGTAGGAATTTCCATGACAAAAGTAAGAGATTCTGTATTCCCTGTTTAGTGTGATTCAAACTTTACAGGAAATAAAGTTGAGTTTTCGCACTTCTTTCCACTTGAATGATAAATTGTCTAAAGATGAAGCTTCCAACCCCCAACAAACAAACAATTTTAGATACCAAATCCACTTGATTTTGCAACATTTTGCTCAAATAACAATGACAAACTCTGATGTGCTGTGTAATGCATGACTCATCTTTCTGTAAAACATGTGGCAACATAAAAATACTGATGGGGCAGTGACATTAGATGGCAAAAATACATCTAGTAACATACAGTATGCAAGAGCAGCAAAATACACAGTTTATTACAACTAAGGGGAAATGGCCCACCAATGGAAAAACTACAAAATATTGAAATGTACAAATCATATTCAATAGATATGGGCTGATACAGTTTTGTGTCTGTAGGTGGTACTGTGGGGCAGGAGCAGAGATGAGTTACATCACAGGATTTACTCCTACCAGCCAATCAGGGAGTGGGAGGGCCAACCTGCCCACATGTATGGAGAGATCATCCACTCCTCCCTGGTCTCTCTCTACAACAGCTACACACAGGTAACACTGGGTTACACATAGGCGTCAGCTGTTATGAGGTGTGGCTCCACCCAAACATCATCCTAAATAGTATATTATTTGTTTGTGAGTGTGTAATACTTCTCTAGTTGTTAGATTCCATACAGTACCCTTAACTTCCGTCTGGCAAGTAACAGCTTTTATCAGAAAAAATAGTAGTTTTATTATATTGCCTGTGTGAACTGTCGATGGAGACTCTGACACTATGAGCCAGATCCTGCATCATGTTTGGCTTTTGCTGCTTGTTTGCTGTTAAATCGTTGTCACACACCTTCATTTTTTCCCCAACAGGAAACCAGGGAACACTTCCTGGTGTTATTCTCTTTCCACCTCTTGATCCTTTCCCTGGACCACGCTCGACAAGACTTCATTTATGAGGTATTCTTTGTTGCATTTTACTTAAAAATAAAAAAGTAATATAGTGGCTAAGATTCAAACACACTTTAAAGGGTAACTTCTGTATTTTCAACTTGGACCCTATTTTTCCTTTTTTTTTGTGTGTCTACAGTGACTAATGTTGACAACACTTTTTTTAAATTGGTCCAGTATTGAACAAGAACACTGAAAACAAGCTGCAATGTTATGTTTTTTCTGAAATCTAATCTCACATCCCTTTCACGTTTCAGCGATTACATTTAAATATTTTAGATATACTTAGCTATGCTTTTTTCCCTCCTCTCACAAACTCTGACAACACAAAAATATTGGCAGATAGGGTCCAGGTTGAAAAACACTGAAGTCGGACAGGAGCATAGGAGCTCAGTATCTGCTGGATGTGTATATCGGCAACCACACTTGAGCCATAATAGCTTTATAGGGGACAATAATTATAAAAATGCATAATGATCATTTCTGAAAAAGCCAAAGCACATTATCTTATTCTGACACTTTGTGTTATCTTTTCTCGCAGGGCATCCTTCCTCTTTCTGGACTTTCCTTGGAAGCTGTCTCACTGGACCCTAATATGTCACATTCACCATACATGTTTGAGATCAGCGGTGAGTCTGCGGAAAAGACCAACTTAAATACAGTGTTAAGTACTGAGCATCTGGTTGTTCCCTCTTTCATCCAGGTCCAATGTTGGACTCCAAGGTCTTCATATGCTCCAGTGCTGCAGAGCTACAGAAATGGATGCAACACATAGAAGACAGGAGATACAAGTCAACGGCACAACCCATGAGTCCCTCCCACTGCGCTCTCTCCTATCTTGTAATGACCAATTGCTGTACATCTGGTTAAAACTCTACATGAAAAAGTAGACTAGTGAAATTGTAATGAATAAATTGATCACATATCGTATTTATTTCCTAGTTACCCTGTGATGAGCACTGGAAAAGAGAAGAACTGAAAAAGTACTTACTACAAGCTCCCATTTGGCAGTGGGAGGGGTCGCCTATACAGCACATGGGTCAGCCAGGATACATATCTATGGTCCATATCATCAACACACAGAGACAGGTAATACATACACTGTCACACTGGATTACACATCTGCAAATGAGCATGGATAAAATAATTAAAGAGCAAGAATAACTCATTTGTCAGCATGAAAACAAATTTACTTCTGAAACTGTAAAGCCTCTCAGCAAATTAAACCGAAGGGATTTAAAAAATGTTTTACCCATGTCCTCCATGGCGTTGCATACTTACCACCTGATGCCAGATGAACCACCACTTACAAGATCACTTCTTGCTTTTGTAAGAGTATATGAAAATCAAGTGTAAATGAAAGTCGGGTTTTATGTTAAATTCGACCTACTGGCACACAATGTGGCATGTACTGTAGAGGCTTTCAGTTATGGTCTCTCATTTATACAAGCTTGAAGTGGAAATTATTTATTGAATTAAAGGATAATTAAGGTTCACTACAACTTGGGTCTTATTCTGGTTATTTGGCCATATTTTATTTATGATGATAACATTGTAAGTTCAGTCTTTACATCATCACAATAAAGCCAAATAAGGACAAATTGTTTTTCTTGCACCCCCCACCCCACCCCCCCCGACTGAAGAGCAACATAGCCACATAAGCATGTCACATTAATTAACTTGGAGTGCACAATATTATTAATGCTAATTGGAATAATGTACCAAATTAAAAATATAAGACACGTTGTGATTAACTGCAGTTGTGTCTTAAAAAATGCTACTTGTGGCACATGTGAATATTGTAATTATCACAGTATTTTGTCAGTGGTACTATCTTTTTATTGAACAGTTCATACAACAGTGACATGGCTTTGTTCTTTCAGGGACTCCAAGAAAGACTGATGGTTCTCTTCCCTCAAGACGTCCTGCTGCTGTCAGTGGACAACAAGCGTCTGAATACAAGATATGAGGTAGTGTAAAATGACTATGTGAAAAATCCACAATAATACCTCCTCAACCCCTGTGGCATAACTATCTGCCCCTGTAACCTTTACACAGCATTGGTGGAACATTTTGTAACTCACACATGCCTTAGGTCATATCAGTCAGTAGTTTTTTTCTTGTACAATCATGGTATAATTGTAAACTGAAAACTCTGAACAATTAAAAGCATTTCTATTTGTTCTATTTCATCTCTAACAGGGCAGGTTGCCCCGACACAGCATCAAAGCAGTTGAGAGGTCCGCAATGCCTGGACGGCTGGAGTTTGAGCTGATAGGTATACTGTGCAAACATCTGACATTAATACTTTTTTAAGCAAAATGTAGCATTTCAATATAGCAAAATAAAGTGCAGTGAGAAATACAGTCATTTCATATTCGCTGTTGTGTTTTAGGTGAGCTGGTGGAGCCGCTGCAGGTCTCTTGTACCTGTCCGGAGGATTATCGGAACTGGATGTTTCAATTACAAAAGGTTAGACTGTGCTGTTTGACATCTTTTAAGGAATACGAAATAGTAAAGAATAGTGTTTGGGTGTTAAAACAAGGAGCTAAGAGAGTCTGAAGAGCTATGTAGATCAGCCTATGGACTAGTAAGAGACTAGCTGGTGAACATAGTGAAGAATTTAGCAGCTAAAGAGCCATATATTTCCCTCAGCAGCCAAGTTGGTGTAGACCAAAAGAAAGTTAAAAGACGGTAAATAAAGGACTTACATTCATCACTCCAAAAAATGTTGATTTTTGCACCGTATCTTAATAATTTTCCAATTCTATTAAGATTTTTCAGTGCAATTTAAAAGGTGATAGGAGATTGAGGTGGCTGGGGCCCAGGAGGTAGAGCGGACCGCAATTAATTACAGTGTTGGCAGTTCAAACCTGGGCATGTTTAAATTGTCCTTTAATAAGATATTGAATCCCAAGTTGCTCCCGAAATGCAAGCAAGCGCCTTGCATTGAATTGTAATGGTGTGGGAATAGGTAAATGAGGATAAAAACACAAAATACAGTCCATTTAAAATTAAGTATGTAAATGTTGTGTGTAGTTTGTTTCTATTGCCCCAATGGGGCCCAAAAAAACAGTTAATGTAGGTTTTAGGAAAACCACAAAACTTTCTAACCAGTATTAACTGGTTCAGAGAATTATTCTGCCTCCAGCTATGCTCCACTCTCAAAAATGCTTCATTATGTTTACTAAAAGAAAATTGGGCTGTAGGAGATACAACATGTCATGGTCACTTGAACATCAGACAAACACCTAGAAATTAGAGCACTTTTAAAGCCAGTCATGCTTTTGTTATTCTAGAAAAAGGTTGTTTTTGCAAGAAATATTTATATGTGCCAAGGTTATGTTGAATACCTCAAACCTGAATCGACTTTGCATCAACAAGATTTTTTCTTTGACCTGCAGCCAGATAGAAACGTTACTGTGAGTCACACTGCACCTCCAATCATGCCTAAGCTACAGAGGAGCAGGAAGGAGTCCCAGGAACCGATAACAGCCGACCAATGCCACATCAATGGTCGCAGCTGACTCATCTGAATGTGTAAAAGCTTGACTGTAATTATAAATAACATGTAGATAGTATTTACATATGACTGTTATGTATAATTGTGCCAGAAAATAGAGATACAGCAGTATGGAGGCTCTGAAATGTTCTCGCCCAATTTTGATTTACTTTGGTGATTTTGTTACTCTGAGGGTACACACTTTTAGTTCCCTTTAATGTGGGGACAAAAAGAAACAAGGTCATGACCCAGTTTAAGGCCAGACCACAGCTGAATAAATGTTAGTCTGTAGAGCTATAGGGGTTACTTGTTGATGAAAATACTGAAGCAACTGTACATATTTAGCTTTGATGTCTTTCCTATTAAATAGATATTTTTTGATTTTTTCACAATAAACTTTTTAAAAACTGTTAAGAATTGTTTATTCAACACAACATAACATAAAATGGAAGTATCTGAATTTGTTTTAATGGTTAAACATTTACAGTAGTGTGCTGAGATCCAGTGTAAACATTCAGTGTATTACAGTATTTATATGTTGGTATTAGAAAGGTATCAAACTGAAAACTTTATAGTTAAGGAATGTAATAACAGTTGTTGAATCTTAGTTCACATAAATTACAATCATAATAGTAAATTAATCATTTTCTACTCTTTATACATGAAGCCATCTGCACTTAAGTACATTTACATTAGAATCTCCTTAGAGAACAACCAGCTAGAGGAGTATAAATACACATGCTGCAACAGCAACCACTTAAATTACAACTAAAAACGCAGACAAAGAAAAAAGGGGGTTATAAACATTGTATGTGCCACTGGAAGAGTTTACAATTGAATGTTGATTATAGTGGTCCATTAATAACAGGTCTCAGCTCAGTTACACTGCGCTTTAGGTCAACTGGGGATTTTTGCAACTAATGAGGGGAATAATGTGGATGATGTAGATGCCTAAATGTAATCCAGTCCTTAGTATATGTGAGTATTACTTGATCTTGTAAGATAAGTGTAATATAAACATTTCTAGTGTTCAAATGGGGTTTAAGTTTAAAATAATTAGTTTAAGTGAAGCAAAACCTTTACTCTTTTACCACACAGAGGGTCAATTAGGTGAATTTGGAAGATGTCCATTTCCTGGTTTTTAAAAGACAATTATTTGGTATTTTTCTTACTGTCAACAAATGCAGTGAAAATAACAAAACCAACAATCCCTACTTTGTCTGTGACACCCAAATTGTTCCCACTGAAGATTTAAAATTAGTCACAAATAAATAGTTTCAACATTAAAAAATGCAAAAATAATTCCCTGAAACATACGGGCACTGTAGTTTTTTAGCAAACCTTACTCAAACAGGAGTATATAGTGCATTTGTCGGGGACTATTTTCGGCTGTGTATTAATAAATATTTGGTGTCAGTGTTTGCATCACTATGATGGTTTATGTACTGTTGGATCAACTACAGTGAGTGTTCATGGTAATGAAGGAACCTGTCATTGAGTGTAACAGTTTGGCTCATTGATGTGTTTTTGATTGTTTTTGGACACAAATAGAGCTCTATGGCAGACAGGAATAATATCTATCACTCTTTAGATACAAAGAAAATACTTGTCAGTAGGATAAATTGTTTTGTTGACAATAACAAAAATATATATAAAAAATAGTCAGCTTAATCCTTATTTGTGTATTGTGGCCTTGTTAAAAGGAAAATCTGTCCTTCATTTATATTGAATTAGAATCATGAAATCATCTTTGAAAAAATTAAACCACCATTCTTCAGTATTCTTGTCTGGACCTCCTCTTAATAAAGAGGCAATAATGTTTTAACAATCCACATGGATGGAAAATAACTGTTTCACACTGATGCACTGTAGTGTATCAGATATTGGATGGACTAAAACACAAAATCATGTTTTCATTTCTTTCCGTAACTTTTCGCAACTATTCATCTTTCTTCTGAAATTAAATCAGCACTCAGTGTGAACAAAGACAGAAGTTATAAGGCTCCTGATGTGTCCTGATGCGGCTCAAGAGAAGGATCTGCCTCAAGCGACTTTCTGATGTTGTAACATTACGTGAATGACTCTCAAGCACCTCACAGAGCTCAACTGACAGCATAAGACAGTCCAAAGACGGAATCTGGCCACAGGAGATCATGACAGACGAAAAATGTAGTGACACACTCTGACAAGAATCGAGAAATGTACATATTTACCTTTGGATATGATTACATTACTGCTTGCACTGGTAAATGTGGAGGTGTTTCTCAGACTTAAAAATGGTGAGAAATGCATTCACAGAAAGCATGCATAAAGTGATTGCCCCCACAAAGGGGGGCAATCACTTTATGGTTTTACAAAACCTTCAATGTGGCAGAACTATTAAAAAAATGTCCTATTGTGAACATGACTCGTTTTGTATAAAAGCCATTTCAGCAAAAAATGTCTAGTGGTATTAAAAGCCTTGCACTCTCATTTCAAGACTGAATTTGAAGCTAGCATGCAAAAGAAAAATGCTCAAACACAGTAAAAAAATGTTGGCTTGTTTTAGCAACTGCATACTACAAGTAGGCCCCACATCCATCTAAAATGAAAACTAAAATGATCCAGAAGCTTAAAAATGCAACAAAAAAAACTGAATTACACCTTTGACCCATGACATGTTGCAGTAAAAGTGATTAGTCTTCCCCCTCCAGTTTCTGCGTGACACATTTGATGCGGATATTTTCTCGGAGGTTGCGGAGGCGAGCGCTGCGACTTGTAATTTCTTCCACGTAGGTTTTGGGGAACCAGCCCCGTTCCCCGTCAGACAGTCTGATGCCTTCCACCCAACCTGGTGACAGACAACATCACTTTGACATCAAAGCAACCACTGAACGTACACATCTACCTCTAGTTTAAAACTCAGATGGCAAGTGTGACAGACAAAGCTTATTTTTACATTAATTTAGGTGCAGCTTGAGGTCGGAATGCAGTTTATCTAAAAGAGGACTTTATCCAAACTCTTACCATCACTTGTTATGGTCTTAGCATGAAGAATGTCGGCCTTCTCCAGTGTTAACTCATCATGCTCTTGGGCCTGATAGCTTTTGATGCACTGAACCTGGGATATATCTAAGAGGAATAGACAAGAAAACGACGAATGAGAGGATTAAAAGGTTTCCACTGATTCATAGTGCACCCAAAGCTTTCTACTGACCATCATTCTCACTGGCTTGCTCAATGTCTTCCAGCGGATTAGATGGAAACATGGCTGTGATCCATCTCTGCTTCCCGCTCCTTGGTAGGCACAAGAAAGAGCAGTTAGAGCACTGTCGGCAAACGCTACCTGTTTATACATAGGCAGATTCATTGTTGTTACTCACTCAGTGTGTGACTTGAGCAGGATCTGATGTTTGAGCTGTTGGCCTTCACACAGCTGCAAGTGGAAGATGAAGCCTGAGATGCCCTGCAGCTTCTGACTGAGGTCCTTCACTTTCAGCTCTCCTATCTTGGCGTGTACAAACACCATGAACTTCCACGTACTGAAAAAAAGTGGCGTTTTTTTTATTAATATCACCAGCAGACAGTGCATGTCTATTTTTTCCCCCACATTAATAACTGGGTTGTGTTTCTTTAAAGCCACTATGTGTAGAAAAGTAGTGGTTGCAGTTTTTAATCAAGGTGTTCGGAGTGAGATAATCCTGGTGAAAACTGGTGCAGTCTTTGTGTTGTTTTCAGACCATTATTATTATTATTATTTTATTAAGTAGTTCCACTGTTCTCATCTAACTATTTTTTACTACAATAGGGGCCTAGCCATATGTACATTGAAAGACTATTGGCTGTGAGGAGGTCTCAAACCAAACCCTTGATTTGTACAAAAATGCATTCTAAAGTTCACCCAAAGCTTGAATGCGACTTCAGCAGTCGCAGTTAGCTCAATCAAGTTGGTATCTTCTGCAGTTACAGTTTTTGTTCTTTTTTGAAGGATTCCCTAGGGCCTACACAGCTTTTACCTGTCTAACTGTTGCAGAAGGATACTGTAAGTATTTTTGCACAAAGTAAGCACAGTAGACTATATTCCCTGTTTCGTCACTTAAATAAACTAATCGGTAAGAACAACCACTTTTTGATGCCAGCTTGCCACTTCAGCACACAGCATTGTATATATATTTATTTACCCTTGATTCAGTCCTTACCATCAATTACCTGGTTTAATGTAGCTTCTATTGTGTTTTGTGTTTTTATGTAAATGTGTTTTAATGTGTCTTGTCTGGATGTAATAATGTATAATGTGTTTTATTGTACCCTTTTTATTAGCAGATTTTGCGGACAGTGAAAAAATTCTCCCAGTTGCACAAAAAAGTATTTTCTATTCTATGTTAATCATTACAGTGTTTTTGCGGTGGGAGGGGATTGCTGCAAGGCCAGTTTGGAGAGGAGCAACATCACGTCAACCATTGTGCGTACATGGCATGTGAGCATTGTATTCAGACAGACAAATCCTTTCATTTACATTAAACACACACACAAAAGAAATCCTGTCCAATATTTAGTCGTTGGTCTCTTTGTATCAACTGCATTTCACTCACTCCTTCCTTCTGGACAGCAGTAGACAGTCATTGAAGAGATGAAGGTACACCGGCTTGGTGGGCAACTTGAGCTTTGATCCTGAAATACTCATCGTCTGAGTGTCCACTTCCAGGAGGTCACCGTGCTTCACCAGCCAGCGGGACTGAGAGATCAGGGGAAAGATCTACAAAGAAAGGAAATAAGTTGCTGAATAAGAAACACTGCAAAATGTTAACGCAAAATTAAAAAAAAGGAACAATTTACAATGACTTTATTCACCTTTCCCTCAAAATTGATTTTCTTATTGAGGTGAATAAGTTCCTCCATCCTTTTCATAGACTGCACACTGGAGTTACATTCTTTGATGATCTAAGAAGACACACACCAACATGGTTATTACTGTTGTGCTTCACCAGTGATAATACTGGTACTCATCCAACTGGCTATTAGAGATGTTAATCACCACCTTTTTTAGCTCATTGAAAGCCTTCGTGGCAGTGTCCTCATCTCGGGAGCCCGGAGTCGTCCTCTTTAAGATGTTCTGAAAAGGAAATATGTTGTTTTTGAAGCCGCGCCAACAGAGACATTCATACTCTTGTTGGGTAAAAACCTGCTGTGGCAAAATGCTTAGCCCGTCCACATATTACCCCAATTACAGATCCACGAAATTTGGTTTCAAGTGCGAACATGAATTCTGCAGTGAGTGTTTAATCGTGTACCTCCACCAGCATTTTGAGCCGAGTGATCCTCTGAAACGGGAGGATTAGAAAAGAGGTCAGAGGAAGTCTCTGGCAAATGGGGTCCTCCTCCAAACGAGCCAGGATGCCGGGGAAACGAGGGTTCTCGTGCCTGAATGGACAAGATGAGAACACTTTAATGACTTTTAGTGAAAGTGGGTGTAAATTCCTGCTTTGCTTTTTTCGCCCTAAGAAAAAAAATGTTCAGCCTCCTCGAGATGAAACATCTGCAAGTCAAGTCATGCAGGTGTAAAATAACACCTGAACACCCTTAGAGGGAATTATGGACTTCCAGCAGGAAACAATTGGATTTTATGCACCACAGCCGCGCAGAGAGACATTTACATGGATGTTTAGGTCTAAGACAGCTAAAATGTTACAAATTTGATGAAAGCGGTTACTCACAGCAAACGCTGGTAAGTCTGCTCCTGGTACGCTTGGTTGGTTACATAAGGTAAATAAACCCTTCTCAGAGCCGGGCAGTGTTCCAGGACGATGTCGCACACATCGAAGCGCAGAATGTCTTCCTCCAGCCTGTACTCCAGGTCCTGAAGAAACCTAAAAGGCACCAATTGAGCAGAAAATACACTCAGAGAAGGAGACATCACGACTGAGATGTTAAAATAAAGAATTGAAGGGCAACAGAGGCACATCATTAGCATATTACTTCACCTTTCACTGACACCTTTGACCTCAGGCAGCTTGGAGAAGAGCCACTGCTTATCCTGAGCTCCAAGACACTCGGCGAGCTCCTGCGACAACATGAAGTGGTCCACTGCGATCGTCAAACTACGAATGTAGGACGCCTCAGACGTCACCAGCTCAAACTTTGCCTGAGTTAAAGGAGACACAGTAAGTCAGCCGGGTCATCTACAGTACATGAACTAGCAGACAGCTGTGGCGGTCTGCAATGTCTCATTCACCTCTTGTAATTTCCGTTCCTCATTGCTGAAGTTGTCGAGCTGGCCGCTGGTTCGAACGTCGGGGATGTCCTGCCACAGTGCAAAAGCAGAGCCTCGCGATGAGCGGAAGGAGCTGGACGGAGACAGGTTAGAAGGAGACGGGGTCCCTTCTGACCCGTCATACCTGAGTCCCTCCTCCTCTGTGCCCGGCTCCTTCCCCTGCTGCCTCTGGATCTCTCTGTTGATGGCGACGTCACTGTATTCCTGGTACAGTATAGCTGCAGGAAAGTAAAAAGGACATGTCACAGGCAAATTCAACCATGTCTTGGTTTAATGAGGTGAAAAAAAAAGTCCAGGGAGACTTACAACTAGGCAAAAACCGTGATAGTCGATTTGAACTAGCAACAGTTGGAAGTGTGCAGACGTCCTCCTCTATGGATTTCTTTCGCATTCTGTGTAAAAATAATTGAACATCAATACAAAACCTTTAAAATGTGCAATTTAGGAATAATTTAAATTTGTATTTACCCAAGTTTTGTGCTCCACCGATGCAAGGGCATGCCATTGTCACTACTGGGCAGAGTGGGTGTAGGTCCCACAGGACTGTGGGGGGCGCTATCACCAGAGCCTCCGGAGCTGCGGTGCTTGGAGGTGGATTTATCTAAATAGGATAAAAAGCACACGGTGCAGGTGTGAGGTACACAGAAGAAGCAATAGACCTCATATAATGAGGGTTCATGAAACGATACAATCAGTTTGAACCTTTCTGGATGTTTAGGGACAGCTTCACAAGACACTTGACATAAAAAGTCATTTAAAGGCTCTTTGATCACAGTTTCACCTATTTGTGCCAACTTCTTCTTCTTAATCTACCAAACATGTTTATCACCCAGTTACTTAGTCTTTGGGGGTAATAAATATTTTCTGTTCCCATGTATGTTTTCAAAGCTTTTATCGGTAATTTAAAATGAATCTGTTGATAAAGGTTGCAATTAATACAATAAATAAAAAGATAAATAAAAAATACATCTAAATTACCCAGAGCCTAAAGTAATGCATGTTTGTCCAAATTCCCAAATATATCACGTTTACTGTCAGTCGAATGATTGATTAAATGACTCATAGTTTTAGCACTAGAGTAAAGCATTGTTTATTTCAGAATCTGAGAGTTTTAGATTTCCACTTATTCCAAATGTTGACCTTTGCTCTCTGGAGACAATACTAAGCAAAACAACTTAATGTATATTTTTCATTCAACTGCGCAAATTGTTGAGATTTGACATTGAGTGATGTGAAGGATTAATAAAGCTGTTACCCCGGACCCTTTAAGTTAAGTTTTCCTCTAATTTGTCACTAATCTGCCTTGTCATTAGTCTTTGTTCAAGGAGAAAGCCATTGAACCTGTACTCTCTTTAGTTTTTGTTTTTTTTAACCGTTTGTGGTATTTATTTATAGGTTTTTATACTGCTCTTGGTTGGTGCATTGAGTACCTATCAATGACATGTTACCCTGATGTATATTCTGTTCTCTACTCACAGTCAGCGTTGGGGCTGAGGCTGTTGGAGCCCAGTCTGTCTCTGGAGGTGACCCGTGCAGACAGAGACTTCCCCAGCTTCAAGGTGAAGGAGCTCTTCCTCTGAGAGAGCTGCAGTCTAGATATCAGTTCCGAAGCCGAGAAGCGCCGCCGTTCTTGATCCCCCTGGCGGCTGCGGGACAAAAAGCTCCCCCCTGTAGCACTTGACGTCTCTACACTCGCGCTGTCTTCCCCCACCGCTGGCATTGAGTCCTCTATTATCTGCAGTGGTTCTGCAGGTAGATCGAAAATATCATCGTGACTGAGGCTTGGGAGTTCTGTAAAACCGTCTGTGGATGAAGGCCTTGAAAGGGCCTCCAGGGAGGATAATCCACTGAGGTCTTCCTCCAGGAAAGAGGCAAACGGTCCTGGGAAGAGGTAGTCTGCATCCAGGATTGGGCTGCTGAGAGAGTCATCGCTCAGGCTGTCTGGCGAATAAACCTGCATCTTTCGCCCTGGAAACAAGAAAAAAACGTAATATGAGATTAGGAAGAAGCAAGTTAGGAGCTTTTAAACCCTGATTTGTTGCGACAACTTTGTCCAAAGTGGAAAACAGCTGCACACTCACGGATAGACTTCTCTTTCAGTGAACCTTGTGATGTCCTCCTCTGCAGCTGGCAGGAGTCTTCAGGCGAGGATGGAGAGCAAGGTAAGCGAGATTCCCAGGAGTCTCTGTTTGTGTATAGAGAGGACAGAGGGAACGGCAGAGGGAGGCTAAGAGCAGCGTGGAGAGGACGACATACTGTTGTGACAGCATGAGGTTTCTCTGTCTGCTCATGCAGAGAAGTCCTGATGCCATTATGGCACTCAAGCTCACAGTCACCCACAGGTGTATAAGAGTTCAAATTCAACGTCGTTTGGTGCTCATTGTCTGTCCTGTGGCAGCCGTTCTGCATGTCATTCAGTTCATTAAGTGTGTGTGTAAAGCTGTTCAGGGGCAGGGAGTGTGTTGTGCATTGTGTCTCTGGGATAACATGTGGCCTCGCGGAGCTCAGACCGTTGAGTTTAGGAGTCACTGGTGGTTGTAGCTCGATGAAAGCCAATGTTTCCTGCTGGCACACAGCGACATGCTTGTGGTGGCACGGGTGGAGGAGAGGCCTGTCCTCCTGGGCCTCGCTCGGAGCCTGGGACTCCCCTGAGCCAGCGATCCACATGCTGGGACTCTCTCCTCGGCAGCGAAAAGCGTGAAGGTGGGGTTGGAAATCAGGAAAAGGTGAGAATCCATACCCAGGAAGCATGGCTGAACAAACACATGAGAGCTGCAAAAGAAGAGAGGGAAAATAACTATTTAATATGTTTTACAAAAAAACACCTGTACTCAGGCCACTATTCTTCATGATCTTTTAACGTTTTGTTTGACTTTATTAATGCCTCATTTAAATTCAAATGGAGGGAATCAAATTATTTTTTTAAAGATCCATTTGTTACTTGATTATAACTTATTATAAGGGACTGTATAACACTCATTAGTGTAGGGAGCAGGGGTTGAATATTGTGTTTCACTTTTTAAAAGTGCAATACCCTCCACCTAATATCTCAAAATAATACTTTCTTTTTCTTTTTACAAATGAAAAATAAATTCATACAGTCCCTAATGAAACACTGAGAACATTATAATTATTCTAGCAGCACACTCTAAGCTTCATAATACCAAAATTATAATTAGTTGCAGCAAAATGTATCAATTCTAGATTACATGAGAAGAATGGATTTAATTTGCCAATTCTGCATGTGTTTTTCTACATGCATATAAATGGAATGCACTTTTCTGAACTAATCAAAGAAAATCCATTCCACAGATATTAGTCAAAATAAATGCACATTATGCAAGAAGGTGTTAGAGGACATGTTTGAATGTCTGTGGATGTTTAATTGATGGATAAATTACTTTCTCACACACACACACACACACACACACACACACACACACACACACACACACACACACACACACACACACACACACACACACACACACACACACACACACACACACACACACACACACACACAGCAGCCACTTGCAGCCAAATGGCAAGATGGACCCTGAAACTATTGACACGTGCAGGATGTTACCAGTCACACACAGACACACACACACACACATGTACCTGCATGGACAGACTCACACACACACACACACACACATGGACAGACACACACACACACACACACACACACACACACACACACACACACACACACACACACACACACACACACACACACACACACACACACACACACACACACACACACACACAATTAAGTCTAGTATAGTGTGTTGTGTTTCCTGAGCCGTGTCTTCCTGCTCTAATTAAAGACCCTCTACATTCAGCATTCAGCCCCTGTACTTAACAATCTACACACACACACACACACACACACACACACACACACACACACACACACACACACACACACACACACACACACACACACACACACACACACACACACACATACACACATACACATACACACACACACCAGCACCAGACAGAATACCACAACAGACAGACAGACAGAGGAAGAGAGCACATCCTCAGCACTCTCACCTTTCACCTGAGATCTATACTCGTCCATCACTCTGGTTGTTCGTTTGGCTTCCCGTCAGCCCACGTTAGCTGGCAGGCACCGTTTGTGACTGAATATTCACAGTGAGCGTCTGTTAAATCGCAGCAGCGGGTCATAAAGTTAGCTCTCCTGACAGGCTGTTAAAACACACTTGTGGAGCTTTGTCTCTTCTTAGCCTCCCGCTTCCTGAACAGGTAATCCTCAACTCAACTGTACAGATGCTATCATACAGCACTCACGGCCATACAAACTGTATGCACAGAGGGATACAAAGGAAAATGGATTTATATTTTTAGATTTAGTCACATTTCTGCAGAGTCACATCAGAGTCTTTCATATTAAAAAAACTAAAAACTAAAAGGTGGAAACTGATTATTAAAAAAAGTAAGGATAGTCTGTTCTTCTGGTCTTTGATGATATCGCTTAACTTGCAAAAACATTTAGTATTTGTTCCCCCAGGTCATGTGACTAATAAACCCGTGTGTTTTTGTAAAGCAGCATGGTATTTACTGTAGCCTTTAGCCTTTCTAGCAAAGCAGGAATAACTACTTTCAGAGATGATTTGTTCAGAGGGTACAGACAAACAAACTCACACAGGCAACAAACACACAAAGGCACATTCTGTCACATTAAGCCATCACTCAACAGTTTAAAGTAGAAGGGGTTACTTTTTGTTGACTCTGGATAGCTGTCAATAGTATCTTTTGGCAAAAGGCAGAGTGTAAAACTCAATTATTTGTTAATTTGCTGTATTGAAGAAGACTTGAAACTAGCGATTGAGACCATATAGTCATGTGTAAAATGATTACTGAGGTTAAAAAAATCAAATGAATAGTAGGGTCATTTTTTCATAGACTTCTATACAATCAGACCTCATTTTGCAAGGAGTGGCCCCCTGATGGTTAAAATAAACAATGCAAGTTTAAGGCTTTGCAATTTAATTAACATGGACATAGGTGTCTCTCTTAAAGGTACCGTATGTAAGATTTGGTGGCATCTAGCAGTGTGGTTGCAGATTGCATCTAATTGAATACCCCTCTGCTTACTCCGCTCCATCTAAGACTGTAGTAACACCATTTGCCTTGCTCAGAGGCCATCCATTTCATTATAACAGTACTTTAAGAGCAACAGAAGTCATACAGCTGGCGGTACAGTTTTGAACTCTGTGGCTCATGTCCTTTAGGCCTTCAGGTAATGTAAAAAACGTGAAGTCTAGAGCCAGTGTTTGGTGGGTTCGTTCTGGGCTACGGTAGAAACATGGTGGTGAGACCAACTCCCTATGTGGACAAGAACAGCTCATTCTAAGATAACAAAAAACACAACAATTCTAATTTTCACGTGACTCTTAGCAAAACAAAGTTATGAACATTATATTCCATATCTGCTTATAGATCCCCCTTAATCCTGCACACTGTCCTTTAAGAGGATCAAAGCATAAATGAACACCTTTCCTGAATGTCCAACTTTATTTAAAAATGGTGTTTGTTTGCCTGGAGAATCACAGACTGGAAATAATAGTTTACTCTCATTTTTATTGAGCACACTTGGGTTGGTCTGTATGCTGTAAATATGAGGCTGTTGAAAAGCCACACCTGCTCTTGAGGCAACGGCAGGCAGCCCAGTCAATCCTCTCTCTCTCTCTCTCTCTGTTTCGCTCCTACACTCACACACTGAGTTTGCATGCATGTATGCACACGCACACGCACACACACACACACACACACACACACACACACACACACACACACACACACACACACACACACACACACACACACACACACACACACACACACACACACACACACACACACATTAGTGCAGGCACAAATGGTTACCTGTTCCCTGCTGCAGACAAAGGCAGCCTTTATATGTGAACCTGGGCCAGGCTGCCCTGAGCACAGGACACCTGAGAGGGTGTGGGAACTGCTTATACTGATCCACTCATATAGTGCAGCCACTGAGCCATATACACACATGCAGACCACTGCTGCATCATGGCACAATCTCATTGGTGTCTGGATGTGATTACTGGCTGGCTATACTGTAATCCGGCTGTAGATGTACAGAATTAACCGAACTTTACTTACATATATGTGCAGTCTGTCATAACAGGTTAAATTTGAGTTATTTCCTAATTCACAGCGTATTGCCTTGAAACACTACCTCAGTTTCCATCATCATTTTATCTTTCATTACTATCCTCATGAATGAATGTTCACATAATCCTCCAGCAACAGCCAAGTGGTAATAAATCAACAAACTCTTTGAAGAAAATTAGCTATCTGCTTATTTGATCAAGAAACCTCAATGATCCCAAAAAAATGAAAATAAGCCTCGCCACCACATTCATCAAGACATGAAAGCATCCGATTACACGCACTGCACATTCCTCACCCCGATACAATTAAATCACGCCATTAAAATCTCAATTCCAAAGACGTGTAATTTCCCTTGTCATAGCAGGGTGTTATTTGTGACTGTTATGGACTTTGCTGCCAGTGTCTCCCCCTGTAATTTCACTAGGCTGCTCTAAGACGCCATGTCTGCATACAGCAGGTAATGAATGGCACGCTGGCATGTCTTTAATGCCAACAGCCATACCAGTCACATTTTTAATTGAGATATATTTCATCTTAAAGGTCTCCTTTAAGATGAAATATATCCTTTAATAGAGTGTAGCACATAAATATGAGCGTAAATCTATTGCTGATTCAGCTTCACGACAGAGCCAAATGTTGCCTAATGACATAATTAAAGTTTGTTTCATGTTTGCCAGGAGAGATAAGAATGTTAAAACAAATGGATTCAATGTTGGAGCTGTTTGTGGTTGATGGGAGTGAAGAAATACATTTCTACACTGTTTACTTTGGGAACGTTAGGCAGTGTGATGGTAACGATGCTTTAAAGAGGCAGTATGGAGGACGCGTATTGTTTCAGAGAGGAACATGATAATAATACATCTGTGCCTGGTTTATAAGAGTAGTCTAACTCACCGGACGTAGACTGTCGGTATAAGACTACCATTGGCCAATTCTCCCTTCCGTTAACTGCATGTTTTGCATCGACACTGTTGCAATATCCAAATTTGATTGGCTTAAAGAGACAAAAAAAAGACAGAAAAAAAAAATCACAGGATGATAACGTGCCAGGACTATAAGAAAGGTCGACTAATACTGTGGACTATCTACTTTGTTTTGCTCAATGTGGTCCGCTTTCGCATTGAACCGGTACAGCCTGCTTTAAAAATAAACAATAAAATAAACTTTAGTATTTAAATCATACATTTTTCATCAATCAACAAATTCCATGAGGAGAATTGAAAGCAACAAGTAATGAACCAACTATGAACATACTGTAGTTTTATTTTAAGTTATTCCGACACTCACCCTGGTGCTGTTAAGACTCAATAGAGGACCAAATGTGTATTAATCCACAGCTGAAAATAGTCCTCCAAAAAATGACATATTTACCCCTGTTCTATTTACATTTGCTAAAAACCACAATGCCCAGCTCTTTTGTTAAATAATTTAGTCTTTTTAGAAATATGAAACTATATATTTGATACATACTTTGAGGACATACATCTTTGTATGTCCTCAAAGTACCCTCGTGGATCAGTGCCACAAACATGATAAGTATTGTGAGACAGGGAAATGCATTACAAAAACACTGAAAGTCACCAGCCTTATTGTTTAGTCATGCCAAACTGTAAATACTAGTTTCACTGCAGCCTCAAAGCAGGAGATCAAAATGCTTGCTTGGTAGCAGAGTCCGTTGTAGCCAACATGTGATGTCTCCTTCATCAGGACGTGACAAGTTGGCTCTCTACACAAACTGAGATTCAGATCTGATGAGGGTGCTTTTTGTTACTTTTTCCAGCACAGATTCTCAGTGGATGTTTACCAGGCTGAAACTAAGCTTGTGAGATTAAGTCAGGGTTTGCCAGGACAGAGGCGCTGTTAAGAGTCCCTTCTCTTGTGTGCAAGATGTCACAAAAAAAACCCAAACCTGTTTGAGTTTCAAGACACTTCCAACCTCCCTACTTCCTTCTCAGCTAGTCAAACATAAATGATGCTTCAAAGAGGTGACCCCGGATGCAACTTAGATCAGATTTCAAGCCTAAAAAATGTTATTCTGAAGTCAACAAAAAACACCAAAGCAGTTATTTATCCAGTAGTTTTTGTGGTGATGTATAGAATAAGTAACGCGGTTCCAGACCAAATCTTTATTTTTTCAATTGCCCTGAAAAAGTGTACGGCGACTTGCAACTTGTGCAGCAGAGGAGATATGTCTCTTCCTACGTAGAGGTTAGAGCAAAACAAAACTAAATCACCCCACATCTGGAATCGCTGAAATGAATGTTATATCAGGCTAAATGTATGAAGTAAAACTAATGAGACATTTTATTCAACTGGAGGACGCTCTGAGCTTTGTTATGTTGTTGCAGTACCTACTGGTCACAGGTGAAAGTCACTAAAAATCATAACAGAGGATCATTTTAAATGTATCCAGTGTTAAGGTCTGGGAGATTAAAATCTGGATATCCAACCATTTTATGTTTAATCTAACACTCATCAGACTGTGGAAACTTCAGAGCGTCCGTGCCATCCCCCGCACACAGTTTCTCTCCATGAGCGTAAGTCTTGTGTGTTTGGTCAGACAGACTGGAGTGTCCTGACAGTGTGGTGTGACCAGCTCATGTGTGTGTGTGAGATCGCAGTTTAACTCTGTCACATCAGACCACTAATTGCCAAGCAGTAGACTAAAGAGCCCAGCTTTGTCTGCTGAGACAAGACATGACATCATTCAGCGTCACTTATGGAAAAACCACCCTCACGGGCCATCTGTGTTTTTGAAACATTTTCTATCAAAACTGGGATAGTGATGAGTGCCAACAAGTCTTTTTTCCAACTTTTCAACTTGAATTATGAAAATGATTCAAAAAGTTTTAACTATGCAATGACAACCTGTTAGTGTTGGCTGCTTTTTGCAGTCCTGTGTGTCCGTTCTCCATACAATAATTTGATGCCAATTATGTCGTGTTGACGTAAAAACAATTAAGGGCAACTGGGAACTTGCTGATGAAATTCAGACATTATGCAATGTGTTATGCTTGTTTAAGGTAAACAGGTTTTTTTGTCATTAAATGCTGTGGTTTTGCATATTCTGAAACGGTAAAATGTATCCCTCGTGTGTCTCCCCTTAAGATTAGATGATTGTTAGTTGCTGAGAGATTTGCATCGAACAAGCTGATGGAAATGCACTTAATTTGAATTTTTGCCTTTGTGCAACATTCCATATGTACACCTGAAATACCTGGATGGGAAGCCAGGACGTGTCTTCTTGGTATTTTAATGGGCCTCATCTAAATCTCTCAATGAAAACAAACTCCTCAGCGAGACTCGAATTCCAATCAGAGAAAGCATACCAGATGTCAAGGTGACACACTAAGCTGCATTTATTTATTTTTTGGGGAAGATCAGACGCGTGAATGGTGTGAGAATGGTTGAGTGAATTCAGGTCAGGGAGTTTCTTGCTATTCGTTGCTCTTCTAGCCTCCACCCACTAAGACAGGTGAGCACCCCAGAGGCTACGGAGGAGGCGGTTTACCCAAATGTTTACACATGGTGCGGGTCCTGCTAATCCGCCTCCACAGCCTCAGGCAACTCAGACATGACCTTCAGAGACACTATGAAGATGCATACTGACAACCTGGCTTACAATCACACAGGCACATCTGAACATGAGTGTGTGTTTTCAGACGCAATTTGTCTTTGATTGAAAGAGACAAGACGTAGAGAGGCCTTCCCTGACCTTGTCTAACCCGGTTGGGATTCCCACAAACAGTAATCACTCGTTTAAAAGCCTGAAAAAATGGCGACCATCTCACACGTACACGGCAAGACTTTTGGACCTTTAACCTCTCCTACCCCCGCTGTGCTCTGCCAGCGTAACAGCTGCAGTGGGATAAGCGGAGACATACAGCCGGGATAGTAACGACACAAAGGAGCTATTGACAAATTTATGGAAATAACCTGGTCTAATTATGGTGCTTTGTCATAAGACGCAAAAGCTACCAAGCCGATGGATGGCCAGGGATCCAACACGCAGTAAATCCAGATAATCTCATAATCAGTGCCTTCTGACAGACGATGGTTATCAGTATGCGATGAGATTCTATGAATAGGAGTGCTGATTTAGGATGTTTTGTCAGGTTACATGGACATAAGAAAAATTAACTACAACACATTTTAGAAATAAAAAAAACCCCACATTCTTAGTTTACAGTATTATGTGTTAATTTAAAAAGCCAGATCGTAAAAAAAAAAAGGGGTTTTACAAATAATTCAAACCATTTGATGTTTCATACAGCTATAAACAACAACTTCTCCAATAACACTTATATCACTATGGAGTAAAAGTGAAGAGTCAGTAAGTAATGTGACAAAAGGGCCCTGTCCTTACACCTTAAGGTCTGCAACTAATGGTTATGTTCATAATCCATTAATCTAGGGATTAATAAATGTTGTGTCAGATAATAGTTAAAATCCCTATCACTATATTCTTAGTGCCCTGATTGACGTCTTCAAACATTCTTTTGTCTGAACAGCACATCCTGAAAAATAAGCAATGCTTTGGCAATTTAAGCTGATAAACACCTTAAACATTTAAAGGGTAGCGATTTTCTGTATTTTTTTGTGCTCAATCATTTCCATATAAGGGCCACAATGCAAATCCTCTGTGACACAGTGTGTTATCCATAAACTATTCACATCAGTGAGCCACACTGATGTACTGGATGACATGTTCCTTCATTACCACGTAAACACACACAGCAACTTATTTTCAGTCAAGCTCCCATAAACCCTCCTGCAGCTGTTCATAATTAAGACTCAACAGAGCACCAAATCTTTATTACTCCGCTGTTTAACTTAGTCCCCCCAAAAATGCAGTCTTTACTCCTTATAGGAGTTTAAGTTTAAGTTGTTTGTTAAAAAAAAAAAAAAAAAAAGTCAAGCCTTAACCTTTAATCCTTTCTCAAAGTTACTTTTGATTAATTTTCTGTTGATGGGCAAACCAAATCAGCACTAGAAGTTTTGCAGTAAATGTGTAACACTAAAATAAAATGTGCCATTCTTGAATCTGCTGAAGTTTAATTTCAGGTTTGTTTTTTCTGGTTTAAATTTACTGAAAAGGATGCTGCTGGGTATGCTGTACTCAAACTGTCAATAAGTGCACTTTGATTCCAATCTGATCATTTGCCAATGAGTTCTCAAGAGGATGACCTACTTCACTACAAACTGCTGATGCGACTCTTGCATTCATTTGTTACTGTGTTTACTTGCACTCTCTTACTCTCTGTTTTCTAGCTGTCTGTTCCACTTTTCCCTCCTGAGCACCAGCAGTTTCTCCTCACCCCCTCCTACAACCTCATTTTTGCTTTTATTGTCAGGACAGGTATGGACAAGCCATCCACTGGTCTGCTTGTTGTTTTGAAACGTGATCTGGTAAAAGTGGAACACACCTAACGAGCTGACCATCCAGAAACGATTTAACTTTTGCTCAAAGCTGGAGCTATTCATCAGGGAACGGGATTAAAACGATGAATTGAATGAGAGCTAGGCGACCTTGAAAAAGCAGGGAAAAAAAGAGTTGCTACTGTTTAACTTGAGAGCAACACCTCGTTTCCGCAGAAGAGCAATGGGGGCACAAAAAAAAAAATACATTTTAGCGAAGAAGCAACGCCTCCTGAGCCAGAAAAGTATTATCTCGCATGAGTACAAATGCAAAACACCCAGCGTCTTATTGGCCAAGTCACAAAGTGAAATAACCCTAGGGCTACAGTGCTAGACAGGTGTGCAGCAACTGATCCGAGGCAGTATCAGCACACATTGCCTCTGGGCTTTAGTTTCTGTGTGTTTTAAATTTCATGCACGGGCCAACAATTCTCTGACATGCAGATTAACTAATAAAAGACAGAGCTAGTGCACTGCTGTATGTATGGTCTGTGCTTTCAGGGAATTACAGCTCTTTGTTTATCTTAGAAAATCTACTTTTCTACTTTCAAATCAAAGCCATCACATTACTGTATTTTTATTAAGTGAATGCACTGAGTTAAACTCAGCAGGTGGTCTCTTTTATAGTCCTGGTTTAAAGACAAGTTCATGTCCAACTTCACAGGCACTCAACCCCCAGATGAGACCCTCTGATCCACATTCCCTGGATGACTCTGCAAGCTCATTCCTCTGAAATTGACCACTAAACCGAGGCAGGAGACAAACAAAGCAGCTCGACTATGCACGTGCAGGAGCGAGGGCTGCTATTATGGGCTATTAAGGCCGCTGCCATTTAGGCCACAAGCCAAAAAGACTGGAAAGTGAGAGAGCCTCCTCAAAATATTGGTGTCCCAGATGTTTAAAGGGCAGCTTGCTCTCAATCTTTGATGCCTAATCATTTTTTGGCCTTGTTTGAAGAAAAAAAACGAAAGAGCAGAGACGCTCACGTTCAGGTTAGCAACTGAGTGTGTTCACGTAAATGGAAACACCATGAGGAGCACACAGCATTTGCAATAACGGGGGAGGAGAGAGAGGTTTGGGGAAGAAGGAGGTTGAGGTGTGGCATCCTGGAACGCTTCCCCACACATATACATACACACACACGCTCAGACAGCCACTGTCTGAATGGCAGGTGATGGGGCAGGTGCTCTCCAGACATACAGTTGTGGGGGAGGGGAGGAAGTGGGAGGAAGGAGGGGCCCTGTGGTGAGCTGAGTTATAAATCTGAGTGTGATATGAGCAGGCATGCAGAGGGAAATCAGATGTACAGCGCTCAGAGGCTCGACATTCAATCAAAGCGAAAAGGGCATCACTCTTTGTGATGGCTATTCAGAAGAAAAAAAGAAAAAAAGTTCATGCAGTGGATCTCCAGCCTGTAATAAAAATGCAGTCAAACAGTTCAAGGCCTTGATTTATGCTTTGTGCTGGTACACGTCTGCCCAACCTGCAGGTGGTGAGTTCCAGTCCAGACATACCGTAGTAAATCTGATAATCCAGAAAACACCCACAGCTATCTATTTGCTTTCCAGCCAAAATATGTACCTCCAGACTATCCACACAGCAGCAACAGACAATTCACATGACAAAACGCTTAGTCATTGGGACGTGGGCAAAAAAGTCTGGAAGGTGGTAATGTGTCTCACATGTGGGTCACAACTGCAACACTGAGAAGAAAGGAAAAGCTTCCAAAGAATTTAAAATCATGACCTGGCTGCTGATTGTCATATCTGCCAAGTAAACAACTCAGACCAGATGGAGGCTCCAGTGAGACAGTGGGAAAGAAAACTTAAACCACTGTGCGCTGCCTCTGGGAAATGCACATATGCACATGACTACATTCACACCTTTAACAGCGCACACACACACACACACACACACACGCACACACACACACACACACACACACACACACACACACACACACACACACACACACACACACACACACACAGAGATCCACATACAGTCCTCAGTGACCAATCAGAGGTTCTGTTTTCTCCCGAAGCTACAGGCAGAGAGGGTGTTTGAGTTTTATGCTAAAATGTCGGAAAGAGAACAGAGAGGTTTCAGCCATCTACAGTTTTTTAACAACCCCTCATCCAACATACTCCAGACATGCACTTACCTGCCCCGCTCTGCAACAACTCATTGCTGCACTGTAACCATCACATTCAAGGCTCACCTCACTGCGCGCTGCCTAGGGAGCTGCTGGAAACATTATCGATGCAAACAGTGACTTCTTCCAACAGAATACATGAATGTTAAAGCTAACAACTCTACTGTCAGGACATATGCATCTACTCGCTGCTGTAATAATATAAAAACCTGCAAGTTTTGTGCTGCAGGAGTGTGAAAAATCTGTTTCACATTTTAGTTCCTGTACTCCACTACAATGCACACACATATAGGCCTATTGAAAAACTAATATTTAAACAGCTGCTTTTGTTAGTTGAGACAAAACAATCAAGGCAAACAGTCCCAATAACCCGTCTCATACCTGTGTTGTTTCCTGTATTCATAGGAACAGTATACCTTTGTATTCAGAGCTGTCATTTCATGCAATGCACCTGACAAGCTGCACAGCACTGCTTTCTCCCAAGTGTACCACACAAAGCAGACCCTTCACTCTCAGGCAAATAACACAGCTCAACTTTCCCTCAGCAGCAAAAATCTCCCAACTTGGACCAACAAGAAAAAAAGATCATGGAATGTGAATAGATGTCTATGCGTGGTTAGTTATTGTTGCTGTTACAGTACCTCATTGGTGTTAGCAGCCTAGTGTGTGTGCTGGATCTAGGCCAGCAGCTGTGTGTGAATCCATGCCACCCCAGGGTCAGGCTGAGCCACTCTGCTATCCATTGCTGCCTTGTGTTCCTCCCGGCTTCACTGCCCTCCTCTTCTCCTCTCTCGGTTTCTTTTTCTTTTGAGACTCAGCACAGACTTTGTCAAATCTGTGCTCCTCTGCCTGGTTCGTCTCCTCCTTCTTGTTCACCGCCTCCTCGAAAAAAAACAGGTTGAAAAAAACAGCCACCACTTGCTGCTCTCAGAGCTACTTACAATGCAGATCCCCCCTCTAAGCTCCTCTGCTCTCCCTAGTCGCTCCTTTTCCCTCCCTCCCTCCCCTGCTACTGTTGGGGAAGTGCTCTCTCATTTTCTCTCACTCTCCTCCCCCTCTCTCGCCCTTCCTCTAACTCTAATAGTTATTTAGTGTCTCATTTCAGCACCTGCTTCAAGCCAGAGAGCAGACAGACATGTTGCTCCTCGATGGGAGTGTGTACAGTTTGCATGTGCACTCAGTCAGCAAAAGCCTTGTGTGTGCTCGTGTACTTTGTTATTTCAATGTGTGAGGTTTGCATTCACAACAAGTACAAAGACTAACAATGTAATTGTCCCCCTTTTTGTTATTGCAAAAACAGGTCATTACAGGCTTGAAAGCGGTTTGCAATTTTCCTTTGGCATTATTATTCTAAAGGTGAATTGTTTGGCAATCTGAAATATTTTGGATGGGATAAAATACATATTTTTATGTAATGTGATTCGAATGAATGTGTAACGTGAACGGTGTCGTTTGTAGTGATGATCCCAAACCAAGGGATCTCCACGACCATCAAGCACTTTAGCCACTTTTAGCTTTTTGTCTTGGTTTTCTGGCCTGCAACGGGTTTCTTTAGCTTTCTCAACTGTTTTCAACAGGAAAGCTATAAAAGTTGTGTATTTTAACTTGTTTTGTTCGTTTCAACAAAATCTGCATAGTTCATTAAAAAGATAATCCAGATTTCGTGGAATTGCATCCTGATAAAGTTATGGTGGAATGAAGGATATTTCTAACTTAATGCATGCAAATGTATCAGTTTATTGCATTGCATTACATTCTTGTATGTTTGCATTTACTCTACAATTTATGATGTGCAGTATAACAGTATTGCAAACATATTCTTTTAACTATATGATATTGATTACAGATATATAGGCCAGCTCTCCAGTTTATCTGCATTATATTCAACATAATATAATTATTATATAATCTTATATATAAGAAATGCCCATAAAATACTTTTTTAAAAGTAGATTTGGGGGAATTTGACAGGCCGTGTTGCAGCGTGTCGTTTGCTGCATAAATTACCTTGTGGCTGATTTGGAGCTTTGTTTTGCAGCCCGTGCATGTGAGCGTCTCCTTCCTCGCTCCAGCAGTCGGTAAATGAGCCAGCCGGTGTCCACAGTGCATACCTGTGCTCGCTGACAAGTACTAACTCACTCCTCCTGCAGGCCATGGCAGAGGAACGCACAGCAATCATAACAAGCAGAAGATGAATGTGACTAAGAGAGGAGGAAAGGGAGGGAAAGACAGAGTGTACATTTCAAAAAAACGGGGATGAGAAAAGTTAAGTAAGAGAAACAGATGGAGGAGAGAGTGCAGGAAGGGGTGAAGAAAGGGTGACGGAGGAAAAGGGGGAGAGAAGAAGAAGATAAAATAAAAGTCAGGAGTTGCCCGAAGCTACAGCCATTGGTTGAGTTTGTGATGGGAGGAGGGAGAGGAAGAGAGAAATCATCAGCGAACACCTGTCTGTTTCTGACTCCTAATAAATCAGCGTCCCATTTATCTGTCAGCATGTCTCTTCTGTTTGGAGAGAGGAGGAAGAAGAAGAAAGTGGAGAAGGTAGATGGAAAGGCGTAGTAAAATAAAGTTCATTCCTCCAACACAGCAAGAACTGTATATCATCAGCATTTAAGAATCCCACGCTGAGGAGGCTTATGCATTCATCAAACTACATTTATTTTAGTCTAAAAGGCCTTAAATGCAAAACAGCTCACACACAAAATATGTCCTATAATGAGGTACTGTTTCACTCCTGTTTACAGTATCTTACAGCAGAAATCCTTCAAGTAGAAAAGATGGACATGCTCAGCATCCAAGCACAGTATACATGTACAGTAAATGTGTATATACATTGCATACACAAGTGTAAAACTTAAAGGGGCACTCCACTGATTTTACACATGAAGAACAGTTTACTCATTACGGGGAGTACTACACAGTGTTTAATGTTGACTGTTGCACTGTTGTAGCACTTTGTCAAATCTGAGAAAATAACCTTAATTATGTAATTAAGGGTTATCTCTGCTTGGATTTATAGACTACAAGTGTTTCGGGGATTTGGAGTTTGAAAGAAATATATTTAGCAGACAGGGAGAAGTGGGGGAGTACAAATATTTGTTTTGATAATATCCTCAGTGTTCCTTAACATAGAAACACACGATGTCCTGGACAACATAAGGATATTATAGGTTTATGGCTATCAGTTTTAATCATTTTCAACGTGCTGGATGACTCTAAATTCAGGCCGTAGTTGTCAAATTTAGCTAAACGTGACTCAGAGGGAATTCACTGAAGCTGCAGATTGTGTTATCAGTGAAAGAATTTTAAGGTCAGTGATTGGATGTTTTTGAAATTGCTCCTTGGGAGGTTTATTTATTGCCCGCACCTACCCGACGTGTTATGAGAAGCAATTTGCAACGTCCAACTCACAAGAATATGTGTTTTCTCAACCACCCGAACCAAACCCGCTAACTGTCAACTTTATGCATTATAGTAGCACAATTTTCAGGACTGAGACGTTGACAGAGACAAGCACTGGATGTTGCAGTGTGTGTGTGTGTGTGTGTGTGTGTGTGTGTGTGTTTGAGAGAGAGAGAGTGACAGAGCAGGGAAGAGAGGGGAGAAGGTAGACTATTGCACACAATGTTTACGTTATAATAACTTATTCAGAATGCTGCTTTAACACTTACGTACATTTTCCTGCTAAAACTTCACAAAACCGCCAGACCTTTGGATTGTGAGTCCACCTCTGCATCGCTAACAGGCAGTATTTACTAAAGGATCCTGATATCTTACGAGAGTTTCTATGCTGAAAATGAACCACACTTTTACTAAAGATGGGAGCCAGTGTTTTTGAAGTTCGGCCCACACCAGGGCTTAGTAAGGAGTGCCCCTTTAAAGAGTAAGTCGGGTGCGGTTGGCTGTACTCCCAATCTGCAACCACACCCAACTGTGATGTGACAGGGTCCTGGAGTACACCTGTACATAACTACTTCAAGGGGAGACATTTAACCACTGGAGGTCAGCAAAAACAACATTTTAAGAGGGTTTAAGTTACTCTTTAATGTCATTAAAAACATATAGCATCAATGTAATACTACTAATACTCGGGTTGAGGTCAGTGTGAAACTCTAACTAGAACAAACATAACTTGAAGTCTGATAGCATAAACAATTCATGCTGCCAATTCAGTTAGCCACTAGAAACACGAAGACTTCAATTATTGGCATACTTGTGGCTTCACTATGGTAGATATTATGCCTGTAACTTTGAGTGTTGCATTTCAGCCTCAGACCTCAAACTATGCAGGCCAAATAAATTTCAATATTCATTTAAGCATATATTAAGGCATTACTTTAACATTTAGGCCAAGACAAAATAATAAAAAAATAGAAAGCAAATTGGGGGCAGGGCATCAGCAAACTGTATAATCACATTTTCTGGCTGTTCTCTCAGGCTAGGGGCCCAGTATGGATGAGAAAGCTGTGGATCCTTTTTTAGATCAAGGACCGAGTTTGGAACATGTGAAGATACATTTGTAGAGGCCTAAATAAAAAAACTTGTGTGTTCTCCGGATGAAAAGGTGAGTTTAATTACTACTATTACTCACAACGTCTGTCAGAGGTAAGCACATTAGTGACTGAGATGAAAACAAGATCCCAGTGCAGAGGCAGTCTTCAACTCAGGGTCTTAGTTCACTCATGTTATCCCAGATGTGAAGGAGTGTCTTTTATTCCTCAAACATCCCCTCACATCACTCGTTTTTGGCACTGGAGTCCTAACTCATGTTTCCAAAGGACGCGTCGCTTGCTTCAGGGGAGGCGGTGCAGTTGGGTTTGGGCCCAGAAGGAATGGGGAAGGAGCAGAGAGACAGAGGAGAGAATTAGTTCTGTCAGACTGACTACTGCAAGAGGAATGGAGAGGGGGGGGGGGAAACAGACACAGACAATCTTTGTTGCAACATGCTACTAAGCTACAGCTGGCAGCTACTGTTTTTTATTATATAGTGAAACTCAATAAAAACATATGAGTTTTAAAACACTTTAGTAAAATATGACAATTTGTGTTCTTGCTGAGAATGTAACTATAATAATAAAACAGCTAGCCTTAAGCTCACTAATTAACATGTTGAATCTTAATAGCATAGGGGAGTTATGCGCTTACACTTTTTGATGAACAGGTGGGCACAGTGACTGTGTGTAGCCTCCCTAAATATTGTTGTGGGAGTTGCCAGGTTTGGTACCTTTACAGAGGTTAAAACCTTACAGACTGTATCTAGCTATCAGTGATAAAACAAGGAAAGCACCTCCTGTCAAAATGAATGATTTCCAAGCAAGAATTGTAACAAAAAACCCATTTGAAGAGTTGTTTGTGTTGAAATACAGTGGAACAGAGGTAACTGCGCTAGACATCACTTTTAATAATGTTACGTATTACAACTGTATCACCCACATCAATGGATAACAGAGTTTTGGTGAGCAATTATAATAGGTGTGTTGTAGCTTTCACGATTTAATGCATGATTAAATTAAGTAAATGAGTAACAAACTTAAGTTCATTTTCATTTGATCCATTCTGCTGTTGTTACTGAAATAATGACATCCTTCTCAAGCATGCCATTTACTCATGTGTTGTGTAGTACTCACCTGCCCTCCTCCAGCAACATACACTACATGAGACACATGACAACAACAGGGGTCAGAGCACAGGGACACACACACACATGCACAGATGAGGATGAAAATACACTCTATGGGACTGTATTCTCCACTAACAAGGCTGCTATCCTTGAAGTATGCGTTTGAACTGTTCTACTGTGACTGTTTACTTCCGGCCTGAAAATAATGCTTTAAAAGAGCAGTAGCATTAATAGAGGAAATCTTAATATATGGCCACAAGCTATATGGATGTAATTGTATTCATCTGACATATTTGGCTCTGATCCCACACAGATTACCTTTAATGATCATGTTGCGTGCAGTGTAGCGAGTTTATAACAGCTAGTCGAGCCGCAGGTGCTTTGAAAAATGCTCGGAGGAGGTGTGTGCGCGGGTGGGTGAGCTTTTAAAATCTGGAATTTATTTATGAGAATCAACAGTGACAGGTTTAACGCTGCCTGTGACCTCTGCTGGTTTCACTGATCACCTGTTTGTTACCAAATAGTGCAGACCATCAGCATCAAAATTGTATTTATTTAAATATTGTGATATTTAGGTGAGGTATCATAGAGCTAATACGGACCTAGATGAGTATCTAATTTAATAACTATAAAAAGTCTGTATTATCAGGAATAACAAGGACATTTTGTCTGGAAAGAAAAGTCAAAAATTCTGGTCACCCTCATTGTATTTGTGTGGCAGCAGATTTGAGGCAGGTTGAGAGGCAGATATCCGAAAACCTCAAATAAAAAAGCGTAGCTAGATAGATACAGGGCCAAATGAGAAGATATGTTTGAGTTTGATTTGGGTAAACTTATTGTTTGAATTTATTATTATTGTATACATTACATAAGTTGGAGGATGACTTTGATATGATTGTACATTGATCACTTTCACTACTATCATCTCTGCACACATCAATACATTAAATGCTCTCATTCTCTTGGAGTAATTCTTATCAAATACAGCCTCATCTTTTCTTCTCATTAAAAAATTTGAGGTCCCCTGATCTTGAGTCTAAACTGGCTCTTGCCCTAAATATTCAAATACAGAACTAGGGTGTCAGGTTTTATGAATGAGTGTGTGATACACTGTGTGTGTGTGTGTGTGTGTGTGTGTGTGTGTGTGTGTGTGTGTGTGTGTGTGTGTGTGTGTGTGTGTGTGTGTGTGTGTGTGTGTGTGTGTGTGTGTGTGTGTGTCCCACACTCTACTGACCTGGGCTGGATGTGCCTGCGGTGGCAGGGGAGGCCCCTCGGCCTCGACTCACCAAAAGAGCCTCCTGGTTTTCGGCCAGAGCCTGCTTGGCCAGGTAGCGCTCCCTCTTGATCTTCAGCTCCAGGGATTCGGGGACATCAGGCACAATCCAGTCGATGGCTCGCAGCACGAAGAACACCACATGCTGGTGGAGGGAAGAGGTGCAGACAGCAAGACATTTATACTCCTCGTCAGATAGAAGAATAAGGCAAGTCAAACAAGTTAAAAAAGATGTTGAAAACAACACTTTGTGTTTGAGCGTTGGGGGTGACGTTGACCTTGAAATCAGTATTTTGATATATAAATTTCAGTTAGACCACTCCTCACATCTAAGATCTTCTTCCTCTGTGCCATAGAGCTCCATTGTTGTCCAAAAACTATTAAAATCACATCAATGAGCCACCGCTGCATTTTAGTTTGAGTCAATCCCACATCCACCGTCTTGCTGCCATAAACACTCACTTACGCTCCAAATGTGTATGAATGCGGCGCTGAAAGTTGTTGCGGACAAATGCACTATTTCCTCTTGTTTGAGTACTGTTGCATAAAAACTACAGTGCCCAACTGTTTTATGAAATAATGGAGCATTTAAAATGTTTTTTAATTTATTTAAAACTTAACTTTACAGCTTTATGTACTTTGTAGAAAGAAATGAGCCGAGTGCCACCGACAGAATAGGGAGGCTGAAAAGCACATCTTTTTTTATGTGATTTGTTAACAAGGAAAATACAACATACGGCCTTACCATTTTACTCTGGCTGTGTGGAAGTTTGAGGGATTTATAAACTGAGGTTTATTCTACTGTTGCACTCTGAAAATCATGAATGTAAATGAGCAGCAGAAGGAGGAATTGCTTAACAAATCAGAGATGTGCACAGTCTGGAACAGTGCTAGATAAATGGAGACAGACAAGGCTGAAATGGATGCAACTGAATAAACTTTGAAAGAGAGACAGGGCCTAAAGTTGATGCTGAGAAAAGTATTGGATATTGGAGAAGAAGGTGAAGAGAGAAAATGTGAAACGTGTAAGAGAAAGGAGACATGGTAAAAAACAACAAACAAACAAGCAACAACAAAATAACACATGAATTACTGAGCAGGGTCAGCATTACACAAGATGGAAACACTAAAACATAAATTGCCAGAAGTTCAAGTATGCACCTGGGAACAGCGGACAACAGAGGCTAGGGATGAGTGTGAAAGATTAAAATGGTTAAAATGTGGTCATTAAAATCACTGAAACCGGCAGAAGGTAACAGAGTAGCAAATAGTGACAAAGCAGCTGTCTTCATACCTCGAAAGCAATGATAAAACCAAGTCTGATGGCAAGAAGCTCCCAGAAGAACAGTGAGAAGTTTCCATTGTTGTCTCTGAACGCTTTATATCTAAAAAAAAACAAAAAAACAGAGTTTCTGCAGAAAGTACTGTGTAATTTGCCTGATATGCAGCAGCAGCACATGACAACAAACTGAACTATGTGTTAAACATCAGTACGAATATCCTCTGTAATCAACAAGATCAAATCTGAAACTTTTGGCATTTTTTTTACTTTTTCAGCATTTTGCAAAAATAACATGAATCAAAACATATTTGAGAGGTAAAATATGGACTTTTGAACCGAAGAGTGTTTGCCCACTCTTAGATACACATGCATTCAAACAATCAGCCAACAGTTTACCTGCACATGGGGTCCTTAGTGTAGTTCATGGGGGCATATGCTAAGGTGAAGTTGACGTATCCATTGAGATCATTATCAAACTTGAACTGGTAGAGCAGACGAGGTAAAAAATCAGATGTGAAGGCTATAAGGAAAGCCTGCGGGCGGCAAAGAGAAAAACGACAAAAGGTGATGTTGTAGAAAAGAGATTAGTGTCCAGACTGGTGTGGATGTTAATTTCAATGGGCTCACGTTGGCGATGACGGACAGGTGGGACAGGGCTTCCAGTATGTTGAACCAGACTCCGATGTTCTGGGCGCGCTCAGCCACCGGCCGGCGATACTCGCACGCAAACTTGTGGGCGTCCAGACGGATTTCCACCCAGTTGTTGAGGAGGGCGAAGAGCGGAGCGAGGGGGAACGCTGCCACGAAGATGGTGATGAACCCAAACTGGAGCACTGCAGAGCAATGAATCTGACCATTTAAACCTCTTCATTCTTTTTTTTACATATTTTCATAATAACCATTTAAAAACATTTTTAATAGCAGTGACATCATGTACTTGGAACACAGCAGCTGATACTTGCCCATCTCCAGGTACTCTTCGAACAGGCCTTCACACTCGACCAGCTGGTAGTCTTCCTCCCAGGGCCGAGGCTCTTGGGAGGCATTATCACCCAGCACCTTGGCCAAAGTTTTTTTCTGGTGCCAGGCCTTCACTTTACTGTCAGAGCAAATAAAGATGAAATAAACATGACGATGGCGTTAATGTAGAACTTTTATAGTCATCACATGGAGGTCAGAGGTCATGCACATCTACAAAACAGCTTTTGATTCAGATCTTTTATCTTATTCTAGTTTAAAATGCCTTTTATTTTTGTGAACACAGTTTTTATTATTTTTTGTCTCTACTGTTATCCTTTTGTACACCCTGTAATGTAACTATAAATCAAAGATATTATATTACATGGATAACTGTTAGCCTATTTTCTGTGTTGATGCAGCATTCATTTTTTATTTATTCAGAGCTGGAAACATTTGAAGTAAACCAGTCTCTGAGGCTCAAACCTTCAAAAGCAGTTGCAGACGGTTCTATTGTGGCTTTGCAACTGGAATCTTGGTAATTAATTCAGGCTCTGCTGTAAATCTGACTCAAACTCTCCATACGTGTCAAAAATCTGTATCATATGGCCATTTTAGCTCAATCCAACTATATTATAGCACACAGGCAATCTTTTATGGTATATACAAGTTGGGTGCAAAGCAGGTTTCACTTAAACATGCCCCTTTCATCTCATCAGTGGCAGCCATTTTCTGAGATATGAGCAAGAAAATGCGTCTGGAAACATGTGCGCTGATCCCCAGAGGCAGATGCCCGCCACCCAAAGGGCGCCTTTCGATTAAGCCTTGCCAGTGGCTCATAAATAGGACAAATCTGTTCCTCAAAGGATTGAGGCCTTGTATTGGGACTCAGCTACAGTACAGCAAAACAAATTCAAGAACTGTGTGAGTTGGCAGAAGAGCTGCCAACTCACACACTCTGCTTCAATCAATCTTACAGCTGCTGCACATAAGACTTCCCTGTTGCGGTTGTCAGCATAAAGATCAATATGAGAAAATATGGCCTTGATTTCACCCTGCCAACCGCATGCTTATGTAAAAGAAGTGGTGTGCAAAATAGAACTTCCTATGAATTACTAACGATAGCAACTTGCAAGGAGGTAGGCCAAGAACATTTGAAGTAAGGAAAGCAGTAACACTAAGAAATCTGTGGACCGCCACACGCTTATCAGATTCCGATCATGTATTTGTTGTTTCACAGGCAAGTAGCTTTATCACAAAGCCTCATAGCTCTCTCTTTGGAAGGCCCATACAAACTGAAGGTAACTCTTTGATTTACCAAAGCTCTCTGAAATCTGATTCTGCCCTGTTTCACACACACGCCCACACAGTGTGCCAGTGCTGCAGAGGTAACTCAATGAGCTTTACTGCACCCAACAAACAGAGCTGCAATCAGGATGTGGTGCTGTCTGATGAAACACCTCAAAAAACAATGAAAATGTCACGCTGGTAAAAAAAAAAAAAATATGGGTGTTGGAACGCAGCCTTTTTAGACTTTGTGCCCTTATTGTGCTAATTCTACTTTAATCTGTTCTATTTATTTCTATTTCACACTTTTTACTATTTATGAATTCAAGCTGATGACTATATTTGCATTTTGACAATTTAAATTCACCAAATTGTACTCCTGTACGCCTGAGAAACCTCTTCTCGAAGAGGCTTGTAAGTTCAACAGAAAACAATTTCCAGTAAAATAACAGAAGTCTGATCTCTCAGGAAACCAGGACTGGCATATCAGTCTTGTGGACGGATAACATACGGGATAATGAACTCCTGAATGTTGTTGATGAGTTGCTTTCCCACCATGATGATGAAGAGTTGCTCTGCCAATTCAATGAGGCAACCTCCGGGACCACACTGCAATAGAGTTGGAAGACACACAGAAATGAATAGAGATATGTCATTTTTTACATAATTAAAATGTGCAATACTCCCTTTGTATGACATTTATTGGTAAATGATAGACTCACATCTTCATTTCTCATCCCAAACAAGGTCCCATAGTTGCTGGGGTAACCAACAAACCTACCCACACAGAGAAGTAAGAGAGTTAAAATCCGTTCTTGATTTATTAATATTTCCTGTGTGTCTGTTGGAACTGACTTGTGTCTCACCTTCCTTTAAAGAAAGCCACATAGAAGGGCGACGAGTAGAAGTTGACAAACTGAAAGATGAACACCTTGAAGATGAAGGCATTGTCATACTGGGTTTGTGTTCTGTGCATCTCTGCAATAGAGAAAAACAAGGGCACAAAACATTAGAGTAAAGCCTCTGTTTTCTGTTCCACATAAGTTTGCCGAGCAAGGGGTTCGCATAAAACCCGTCAGGTCATCTGAATGCTAATGTTGTCATGGAACTTGGTGAATATATTGGTATCTTAACTTACAGAAACAATAGACAACTCTATGTAAAAACAAACCAAGAAATAAACTGGAATAATCCTCTAATGAGGCAAATGATGTGAAGTGGACACAGCAACTCAGTGCACAGTAAACCATATCAGACAGCCATTCATTTGAGCTGGGCATATTCTAATTGACCCATTAAGTTTATTTTACCGTGTCTCATAGAGAGAGATGACAACGAATCCAATAATCATTTAAACTGCAAATGCGATGTATTACAACATCTTGTGGCCATAATTCTAGTGGCGTTCGGGCAACAACACCTGAGAAATGTGTTTATTGTACAGCTGTCTCAACGGAGCTGGTATATTATTATTATTATTATTATTATTATTATTATTATTATTATTATTATTATTATTATTATTATTATTATAATATTTGATTTGGTTAATTTCTGTGCAATTTTTGCTTTGAATGGTTCATTTTATTCCTTACTTATCTGACTATTTTTGCCGCCGTAGTTGAGTTGCTTATGGGATGGCACTATTGGTCAGTTGCTATGTTGGTCAACCCCTTTGGTTCATCTGGTGCCATCATCAAGTCAAAATTGTACTCTAGTTTATGACCAGATAGGTGAAGAATTTTTGACATCCCTATTTTTTTTGTGCTCAGAAAGTGTCAGCATGCTAACACGCTAAACTATGATGGTGACCATGGTGAACTCTGAGAATTTAGACATGACAACCTTGATTGTCTTTCTTGACTCTTGTTGTGTTTAGCTGTAAGCTGACTAGCTAAAGTAATACCATCTGGTAAGACATGAAAAATCATCACTATATTTTAAAGTGACATGGGATTTTGGGAATTTAAATTGGGGGATGCACACACTTCCTATAGATATCAGCTGGCTGAATAGTTTATCTCTTCACCTAAGCCTTTAACTAGCTATCAATTACTTTCCTGTTACAGGCCTGCAGCTCTTAATTGTCTATCGTTTGTGTGCTAGCTTGTTTAGTTAAATGAGTCAGTGGTTGGCCAATAGATTTGAGAAAAAAAAGACTGTGGTGTGCTTGATAACCCCCACAGCACCACAGAGAGGTTTTCTTTTAACCCCGGGGCCACTTTGAGTCATGCATGACACAGATAAGACCCACAGCAAGGTTACACTCTAGAAAAACACAATCCGAGGTAGTTAAAAAAAAATCTTATTTTGGTTTATTCAAGACCGGTGGTGAGTCTGTGTCAATTGGGCAAAGTTAGTTCAGCAGACCTAGGCGCCTATTGGTAGACAGTTTTTGTCTTAGAACATTAAAAACTCCAAATCTGATTTGGAAAAAAGAGATAAGAACAGAGCATAATAAAATGGAGACCATTTGATGATGTATATGTGCATGCTGCTAATATGGGTCCTGAGCCTATTAATAATTAAACATGATTAATGGTTAACATCCTATCGTTATGCATTCTAATTCATTTTATTTTTATCTTGTTTTTTCAAGTTTGTTTCATTTTCCATCTTATTTTCCATTATGGCATTCTAACCCCGTTTTTATGTTCACTCTAAGTCAATTTTCCTTTATGGCTTTTAACTGCATTTCTTGTATAAAAGGTGCTATACAAATAAAATCTTCTATTATTATTACTCCAGATAATGGGATCAAATTCAAGACATCATCTGCTCTTTGAGGAGTCTCATATTTTAGTTAGTAGAGATCCAGTGAGAGGCTGATATCAATATAGAGCATTCTGGTGTGAGGTGCTGGAGAGCTGTATTGATTCTTACCCCATTTAGTGAGCTGCTCAGCTAATGCAGTGTAGACCTGGCCCATCAACAGGATAAGGCCCAGATTCACAATACTGCTGGAGATGTTGGCTATGGTCCCTGCCTGGAGAGGAGATCATACACATGTATGAATGTAAAGTATGCACATAGAGACACATATACTGACACACAGAGATGTTGAATGAGCTGGTGTACACCTGTAGTGTATGTAGTCATTACATTGCTTTAAAAAAAAATCCACACATCCATCAATGAAGATGCCTTGTGCAACTCTGATTTACCTCGGTAACCAGGACGGGGCTCCCGGTGCGGAACAACATCAAGCTGATAATACCACGGCACATGACCACCGTCACCAGGAAAATCATCACCACGCACAGCTGAGAGGGAAGAAACAGGGACATTGGGTGAAAAACATCACAGTTGGTGGATTTTGTGAAGAAACGCACAACAAAGAGATATTCTGAACTTTTGAACAACAGTATCTCAGTGTCATAGTTCTTTGTGAGATTGCTGCTACAAATTATATTGCAGACTATCACAGCCAAATGGGTCGAGCCATCATCATCTACACCACATCTCATATTTGGATGATTTTTCCAGATACCGGTAAGTGGTCATAGATACTATTCTATGCAGTGTGCCTTAACAGAGCTGATACCATGGTAGCGTTTTTCATCTTCCACCTCAATCATCATTGTCAGTATAAGGGTTGGGAAAAATGATCCTCATCCCTGCCCAAGAACAAGTTAATCCTGAGACTGAACATAATGTGCATGGCTTAGATTATCAGATCAAATCCAGCCCTGTGGGCAAATGACCTGGATTCATTATTAGAGAAAGGTTCAGTTACCACTGCAGGATTCAGCTGAAAGCAAACAGGTGTGAACTCCACCTCTCTTTCTCTTCAGGATCACAAAAGTAAGAGCTGAAAAGGCACTGAGATTCTTCCCTGCATAATGGCAATGATTGTTTGACTTGATAAGAGATTATGTCCATAGAAAATAACAGGAGTAATTAATCACAGTAAAAAAACGAACTGCAATGTTTTCATCAGATTAGGGGTTGGTGTTATTGATTTGCCAATCTGAGAATCCAATATATTACATAAGGAAAGAATGTTCTCTTAACCCAAATACTTAATTAAAAAAACTGCTGCATCTGCCTTTAAACCACATGTAAACAGTGTCTGACCATCATAATGATGACCATGGATCCAGTAAACATCCGGGACAACCTGGTCTTCTCTGGAAAGTAGGGCTCTTTCACCCCAGTCACTGGGTTTTGCTCCATAGTCGGGGCCATGGCTGCAAACTCTGGACGAGGACGCTCCTGAGGGAACGCAGTAATGACATCAGCATCAATGGACACACTCTTTGCTGTTTTAATGAGAACGATCTAGCTGCAGGTTCAGGTCTAGGGACTCAATGGGTACAGAGTACAGCAGGTTCTCCAGAGGCGACGCACATAACTTCATTTACATAACAGCAGAAAATGTTTTAATATGTTGTTTAATCCTGTTTACTCAGGATGGGAAGGTAACAGTATTGTAAATTCTATGTAAAACATTCCCATGGACCTAAAGGGGCCAGCGTGTAGGATTTGGTGGCATCTAGCGGTGAGGTTGCAGATTGCAACCAACTGAAACGCCAATGTGCCAAACAAGTAGGAGAACTACGGTGGCCAATGCCAAAGAGCCAGTGTTTGGTTTGTTCGTTGTGAGCTTGTAGAAACATGGTGGTGCGTATGTAGATATAAACGGCTAATTCTGAGATTACAGAAACACACAATTTTCAGGCGATAAAACCCACTGGCCCTTAAGGGTCTGCAGTTGGACTCTGTTGGGATTGCTAGCCCCTGAATCATGACCTACCTAAGAACCATAAAGTTTATGAGACCAGCATGGTCATACTCGTATTGAAAGCAAACAAGAAAGGAAGGATTGTGAGACCTCTTCTTCATGGAAGTCCATGCAGTCCCAGTGATGGGCCAGGGTGGCCATCTTTCGCTTCCAGTACTCCAGGAAGGTTACGGCCCAGAAGGACATGAACACACTGAAGAGGACCGTACCAGGGTGGTCAAATAAGTAGCCCAACTGCAATGCAGAAAGCACATCAGCCCCAAGTCTTTTTGCATTATAATAATTTAAAAAAAAAGGGTTAGCGAAAGGTTTTAAAGTTCTTTACCTTGGCCATGGTGCAGATATCAGACATGTTCCACTCCTTGCATGTATTACAGAGAGGACACATCAGGTAACTAGATCCGCTGGTACAGATGTCCTTACTGTTGACACATAGACACAGATTAATTTAAACATAGAAATCACATTTTATAGCATTCAACGAGGACTGCTTTTCAGATTCTGATGCATCTGTTGGCCGCGCACATTTGACAGAAACTATGCTTGTAGTTATCAATGTGATAACTAAGAGATTGGGTGAATTAACTGTGATTTATTTTGCCAGGGCATATTGACTGAGTGAGAAAAAAGTACAGATGGAAGGTGTAGAAATCAGTCTCCGAGCTCGCTGCCGGGCAGCAGAGCAACTGCACTTTGACTTATTGCAGTTGTCCGTGAGTTACTGCAACCACGACTACCCACATGCTGCAAAAATAAAGCCTGGGGCTCAACGAGAAACGTCTTTCTTACTTATTTATGTCATGGGGAGATTATCATTCTGCACTAATAGTTTATTATCACATGAGATGGCTGCAGTTTGTTTCTGCAGACTGCTCTCCATCCATTCTACACTAATCAGGGCTTGAATCTATAGTCTGAACTAATGAACCTCATTAATCTGAGATATTGGTTGTCTTCTATCCTGAGATATTGACCTGCCTTCCGTTCTCTCTAACCTCACTCGTTACCTTATAGCAGGATCAATTTTCTATCGCTGAAACCAACAGGATGCCGTAGAAAGAGAGTGGTTAACACAAAACGATTGGTGAAGCAATATATTGGTACAAACACTCTTAAGAGTGTGTTCCACAATGCTGTGGAAGGAGAGTAGAGGCCACTGCGGTGATAAATAATGAATAAGAATTTGGGCACGGACATACCCATGAGGATTGAATAATTATGAGGTTTGTTTTCATAAAGGGCCGACTCTGCTTTGATGTTTTGTAATATTTGTATCTAAAACTATGCCAGCTTTACATCATTTTGGAGGAAGAGTGTAAGTAGAGTTAGAATTTCTGCACGATTCCAGTATCCATTGAAGAATCTTGAGTCTGTGAGTTAAGTACGAAGCTGCACTATGGCAGTGGTGCTGGATACCATGTCTTTAAGCAAAATTGTTGGAATAGGTCTCTGTACAGGCATGATGGTACCAAACCTGGCAGCCCCACTCCAGGAAGTCACTGTCCCCCGCTGTTATTTTCCATTAAATAGTTCCAGCACGTAAATTACTGTTAAATTATTAACAGTTTTGTTTCACAACCAACAAGTGACAATTAAAGGATTGACTCATTATTGCCACATTGAATTTCATTTAAAAAAAGACAAACAGTGGCTCGCAAAGTATATCTAAAAATAAGATTTGACCAAAATAACATGATATATCATCTAAATCAACTCCGCATTGCTCCTTCTGGTTTATTTGTGTGATGCAGGTAATGTAGTTTCTGTGTAGTGAGTGGACTCACGCTGGTGTGTTTTGACCCATGGACATGACTCCAGACACAAAGACCAGGGTTCCAACCACAGCCGCCGGCAGCAGCCAGGCTGTGTAGAAACCTGCAGAGACATAAAGCTCCATTAGACTGCAGCTCTCGGCTGATGCAGAGATGTGCAATTACATTGCTGTTTGATGCTGGAATGTCCTTGACGAAGATGTCGGGTAGGCGTCGCAAAAGACACGCTTTATTCTGAGGAGATTGTTCTATTGTCTCAAGCTTTTCGTTTCATTTTCTGTTGACAATGTGTAACCTTGCGTATTCTACACCGTTCTCTGTGTTCAAATATCATGTATTTTACTTCTCATAGCAAATACCCACATTTAAAATGTACACCAGATGGATTTCTCCTAGATAAATCTACCAGGCAGGTGTAGCGTGGACTGATGTGTTACACAGTTTGTAACATTGTTGCATTATTGATTAATCACAGATTCACGAAAGCATAAATTAACTGCCAGTATTTATGAGTTAAGATTTGTTGATATAAATATTTATTCTGAGTTAAGAAAGACATACTAAGTTTTCTAAACCTTTCAATTACATCTCAATGTCTTCATCATATTCAACTACCTCTATTATGTGTCCATACTTCACTGAGCCATTCAAAAAACGCCATCTGCTGATGAGTACCATGAGATGCAAATGTAAGTACGTCCCCCATCTGATACTAATTTCTCCTACTGAACATAATGTGTCTGAATACAAATTTATATTTACCCAGCCAGGCAAAGTACAGTGCAATCTTCTCTCCAAAGTACTCCCTGATGTGGTCCAGAGGTTGGTACTTGTACCATTTACACCAGCGGGCCCAGTAGTGGTAAAGAATCTGCCTCTGGTTCAGCTCGTCAGGACGGATCTCATGCTTTGGAAGCTGAAAGGGGCCCTGTGAGAAGACAAAACCTGTTGATTAGAGAGGGAACACAGCACAAGCTTTTCATCCGAATGAAAGAACAGATAAATAATCTCTGACCTCGTGCAGCGGGAAAGCTGCTGAGTACACTCCTTCATTTACCAGTCTGTCCACACCAACCTCAGCCTTCGTCCTTTTGCCGTACACCGTCCTGGCAAGAATCTCATACACCTGAAATAACACACAAACTCTCACTCCATTAGAGAATAATTTCACTGATTACATGAACTGTAGAAGAATTCCTGTTACGCACAACTCGGTGTCTCTGTGTATTAGTGAAGTAGGCCTCATGGTTGTCGCAGCCAAGGAACCTGTAGAAGAGAGACCTCATTCAGCCAAAATATACTTTTATATACTGTGATAACATCATACCAATCCTAATATTTATCATTGTTAAATAGAGCTCACCTGTTCATCTTTGACTTGCGAAAGGCACATGTGTAATAGTCCAGCGGCCTGTTTGGCACTGACTCCATCATTACATTAGGTATGCATAGTCTTTTCAGAACCTGAGCAGATGTGTTCAAGTCCAGGTTTTGCTGTGCCTGGAGGTCAGACACACAGCAATTCAGTATGAAGAACATTTATGTATATATTCTCTTTATAAAGTTACAATCTTAAAAATGTCAGTCTATTTGGTGACACCTGTGGTTACTGGTGGTTAACGGTAAGCACAGTTTGCTGATAGAGGTCCCAGAGTTTTGTTAAAATGTCGAAATCAACCATTTGGGGAAGTAAACACACCAGCAGCTACTCCGTCAGTAATGGAACAGAAAAATAGCAACTTGTATGTGTTTACGACACAGACAAACAAACAGCAGGCTAAGAGGATTCAGTTTCAGTTTTAAAACCCAAAAAACAGTCAATAATGGCGTCCATCATGTCCAGTACATGCATGCATTTATTCCTGTCAGTTCCTTGTGCCATTTTAGTTTAGCATTCTAGCATGCAAATGACCACAAATTAGCACTTTATACACATATATACGCCTGAGGCTGATGGAAATGTGATTAGTTTTGCAGATATTTGGTCATAAACCAAAGTAAAGGACAAATATGTGTTCCAGATTTTGTGGCAAGCCATCTAATAGTCCAAAATCAAAAAATGACAACCTCGTGGTTGAGTCAAGTGATCACTAAAGTCAGTAGGATATAACGTCTAAGAACCATGAAATTCTGTACAAAATTCTATAGCAATTCATCTTGTACATATTGAAATATTTCACAGGAAAAATGATAACTTTGACCAGCTTGTTGCACTAGATGGAGGTTCAGAGGATCAGCTTCTTGAATGTCTGTACAATTGAATTGCATCTAATAGTTGTTGGGAAATGTCAGTCTGGATTGACCAATGGACTGCTGGACTGACCAACAGTGCCGTCCATAAACATTTTAAGGATAATAACTTCAAATTTGACTTATTTGTTCTTAAACAGCTGCACTAACCTGCAATGGGGCCCTCAGACAGAGTTCCTCAGCGTAGTACAGCATAACATCCCAAGGAGCGCTAAGTTTCAGAAAATGTATTGTTTTCTTTTCATTCGCTGTTTCCTCCTAAAGAGGAGAGACAACATAGACAAGTTGTTAATTAATAAGCCAACACAAATAATGAGTAGACGTATTAATGAGATGATGATCTTTAATCTGACAGTACCTTTTCCATGAGCAATCCAGCACTCTCCAGATTCTGAACAAACTTCTCCCTCCACTGTGCCAGCTTTGCCCTCCTTCGGTCAGACCTGCTGTTCTCCTCTGTGGGAGCAGCTTCCCCCTCCTCAGCGGTCGCCTGGTTCTTCCCCTTCCCTCGTCGTTTCCGCAGCGAGCGGACCTCCCACACCAGAACAAAGTCTGAACCCAGATCAACAAAGGACGGTTCAAAAGGTTAGATGAAGGACCGACTCTGTCATCCATCAGTGAGCTTGTGACAACGAATACAATGCGAGCTGCTGATGCTACCTACCGATTTTGGTTCTTCCATCTCTGAAGTAATTCCCCAGCTGTGGAACTGGCTGGTTACTTCTTGTGTTGAAGTGACTATACATGGGATCATCACCACCCATATCGTCAACAGCTGCGGCTGCAAACTAGAAGCATCCAAACAGCTCAGTTATTATCAAATTGAAATGAATTCAAAACAAGGGACAGTGCTGGCAAAAACAGACTATTTACTGTGTATGTTCCTGTGTGCAAGTCCTTTGTTCTCTATATGAATGGTTAATTTGCTCTCAATGAGGTTTAACCCATAAGATCCAGTGCCATTACTCAGCATCGTAAAAGCCTCCACTTTGCAATAATGAATCCAGGCAGATGAGTCAGAAAATGATCACTGATGATCTTACAGTCTGATTGAGAACTATCTTTCAGTGCATCATATCACAATGTACTCCTGTGGATTTTCAGATTTACTGCAACATCTCAGAGAAGTCAGTGAGGGGTGAAGGGATGAGCAAAGCAGCAGGCTTATGGCTGCTTTGTGACTGTGCAGTCATTTTTTCCATATCTACGTGATTCCTACATGAAAGAAAAAACCTACTGCAGGAGTATAGGTAAAACGTAAAACACTGCTTACACATCTAGGTGGGATGAAGCTCCCGTTCTGCAGACTCCCATAGCCGTCTGTGGTTTGTGCTTCAGCCTCGTAGTCCAGATTCAGGAGGACCTCTCTGTCTCCCCTCAGCAGCTCTGAGCCCTTCCTCAACATGATGGAGACACGACAAAAGCTCCTGTGGAAGAAATCTGTACTTATCACTGAAGTGATTCCCAGATGACGTACATGCTTTAGAGAAAGAGGCTGAAAAGAAAGAAATAATGGTTGATACTGTACCTCTACTGTGGTTCAAATAAGGCTGCCTCTAAAGTCTGGATTTGCAGAAATCCGTGCTTCCCTTGTCCTCTCCCTCTTCTCTATCTCCGCATCCCTCAGGCTCCTCTGCTCCACTGCTAGATAACTGAGGAATACCGTAATGGACCTAGCATGCAGGCAGCAGCTGACTCTTAACAGAATTTCAGCACAGTGCACATCCCCACTTCGTAAATAATGTAATAGTCAGTTTTTGGGCGGAGAATGTGGGGGGGGTTCTGAAGCACACTCATTATGCAGGATATAACACGTTTGGGGGCAATCTCCTCTTTGATGTGACGGGGTATTCCCTCATCCATACAAGCTGTTTTTGCACATTTCATTTAATTGTTTGTGAAATGTACGAACAATCAACCATAAGTGAAGAGTCGCTCCACCCCTCTTAGCTTTATTTCCTAATGTACGTCATCACACGCACAAGACCAGGGTTATGCACGCCTTCAAATGCTTTTGGTTAATATTCAAAGACCTTTTTATTTGACACCATCAAAATGCATCAGCATTATAGGTCACATAATTGGTTTTCTCCAACACAACTGCTTCTTTTTTTTTCAGGGGACTGCATTGCTGCAGTCAAGACAGAGATAGATGTAAGACGAGTACATGAAGAGGGGGAGGAAAGAGGAGTGAGGGAGGATGGATGAAAGTGTAGGGCTAGAAGAGAGTGAGGTATTAAAATTGCATTAGAAAATGGAAAACTATAGGTCAAAGTAAATGAGGGAAAGTACAGCATGATTGTAAAATTAATATAATTGAATCGATAGAAATAAAGTGTGCTGTCTGGATAATTAAATCTCCCTTAAGAATCCCCTGCAAAAAAATTGCATTCACCAACTACAGCTAATTATGGGACAGATTTCTTCCCGTATATACAACTGCACATGAATGCAATCATCTCAATCAATCTACTGTTTCAACAGAGATTCTAAGTCTTTTGAAAGGTTAAAATCGTAAATATAATAAATGAAAAAACACCATAAACTAAAAAAAATACTAAAATAGTAATGCACATCAAATTAAATAGCAAGATAGTCCTTCATTTCTGTCTCTTTCTTGAGAAAAAATAACATTTTATGCTGCCAACATAAAAGCTCTTCACCTACCTACACATGATGATGTCATCAGGGTTATCTGAGGTTGGGCTTTTTACTGGAATGACTGCGTTACAGGGAGGGTCTAATCAAAGATGCATAGAGTTGAATTATGGAAAGTGTTCCGGTGTTTTTTGGAGCTTAAAAACAGACCTCTTATAATCCTCTTTGATGCTGTTCTGTATAATTGTGTGCAGAGAAGACAAACACACGGGGAGAATAATTATTGGCTCATCAAAACCATGGCAGCACAAGCACACCCAAGGCAATATCATTATACTGCTAAAATGATAAAAATGTATCTGAATAAGACCAGCAGTAACTTGTTGCGCGAGAAGAGGCTTTGAACATTTCCCGTCTATGCTGTGTGTTTAATATTGCCTTCTTGTCTCTATGGACTCATTACAGCTGGTACTTAACATCTTACAGTGCATGAGATATTAACTTTACTAAACTATCTTTAAGTAGATCTGTACTCTCAACGTTTTTAAAAGACCCCATTGATTGTTAGAAGCCGCAGTGGTTTTTGAATTTTAACCACTTTAGTATCTGAAATGTGCTCGAAACTCTAAACTATATGATCAGACAGCATGTGACGCATATCTGATTTTGCTTTACCACAATTACAAAAAAAGACTATAATAATAATAATAATAAAATAATAATAATAATAATCAGACAACAAGGCAGAAAGATATTTCAGCTGGAACTGGGAATATGAGTAATATCAAGGCTTAACAGAGTGGTTCTGAAAAATCACTGACACATTTTGATAAATACATTACATGGCCAAAAGTATGTAGATGCTAGATTACTACACTCATATGTGAGAGTTTAACATCTCATTCCAAAGCTATCAGCCTTCAAGGAAGACTTTTCACAAAAAGAAAAACACATTTCTTGGTTTGCTTCGTGCACTGGGGTTACTATCACATGAAACGGGTGAGGGCCTCCTAAAGCTGTCACCATAAAGTTGGCAAAAAAAAGATTGTATGCTGCAGAATTAGGATTTCCCTTAAGTGGAACGAAGGCACTTTGTCCAAACTAAGGAAAACATGTAAAATATCAAGGACAGACCAGATTGTTGTTAATGTGGTTTAAAGAGGAAGCTCATGTGTGACCTCTACTGGTCACTGGGAGGAACTGGCGCTCTATTGAAGAATGCAGCATACAGCAATAGACAACACTTATCTGACAAAACGTGGTTTTAAAGTCATCCTAGCTTAAAAAAATGGCATTCTGGGAGTTTTGATTTCAAAAGTGATGATGGCTGGAAAGTGAGTTTAAAGGTCAGGAACTTAAGTAGGGAACCAAATTATATCTACAGAGATATAACAGTCTGTATGCGGTTTTTTTCTTTGCAGTTGTTTTTCTGACAACCAACCTTTGAAATGCTCTACACTAGTGATTAAAGCTGATGATCCAAGACTACAACAAGCACAGCCTGCTTAACTTAACTTAACTTAACACACAACTGCTCTCTTACCTGTTAATCTTCTGTCCCTGCTCTAACATGACTGTCCTTGAGTTTTGAACGCACAGCATTGCACTGATTTGACCTAAAACAGAAATATAGATGTTAAAATATACTAGTGTATAAAGCGCTTGTATCACCACAGGAGCCGATATTTCGTTTCAGTTTATTCAGTTACGCTGTCCAATCACAAAGGTTTATTTGTACATTCATTACCATTATGAACAGTGTAAAACCTTCTGGACATGCACGTCTTCATGTGTGGTTGTACAGTATGTTATAGTTGATTAGTGCTCTATTTACAATTCGATAAAATCCTAAACATCATACATATATGACATGCAGTAATACCGTTACGAACAAAAATCAAAAAGCGCTTTTTCACACTAAGAAGATGTCATCCATCATTGGCCAGCAATGTCCCACACTCAAAACACTGCTCAAAAAGACTTACTTCTTCTTTTCTACTTTTCTTCTTCTACTTTTTCTCTATATACACTTCATAGGCCACGACTCGATGCAGTTGATTTGTTGTTGGTAATCCAACAAAACATTTCAAGTAAGTCAAACTATTGCAAGTGTACTCTCCCTGGTCAAAAAGTCCTAAAGTAATCCACTGGGGGATACGACTTTAACTGCCCCACTTACCAATCATATTTTGCATCCCAGCAAATTATTAAACGACTTTTATATAAAACCTTTTCCAACATGTTATTTGACTTTGAAGCCTTGTCTGTGTGCGCGAAATAACTTCATAATGCTGCATCAAACCAAAATCGAAAAAGGGATTTAAAAATGTTTTGGGAATTAAAATAAAAACTGCAGCGCTAAAAAAAAAATAACACATGGTGAGTCTTAAGGTTTGGGATGTGACGTACCTTTTTCACCTGAGATTAGATTTCTTTGTAAAAAGCAGAAGATGAATGAGACCAAGTGGCACTTAGAAAGGCTTAAAGCACTGATTAATGCTGACATGAAGGTTACACAGTGTGACTGAGAAAGACATTTTGTACATACAATAAATAGCTGACATATGTATAGGGCTGGGTATCAGTTGAAAGTTTGATAGTGGTGCCTGTTCATCATTTTTTTTCAATATTGTACTTTGCTGAATATAATCACATTCGGTATCATCTAATTAAATGACAATGAGCAAGCATTCTGTGCCAACATTCAATAAGGACAACGTTATGTCTGTACTAAAAATGACTGTAATGTAATGTAATGTACTTGGAGAGCATCAGGTTTTTTTTTTTTTACCCAGCCCTACATGAAGAAAACATTTTGACTCAAAAGAGTGGAAAGAAACCAGAACCACAACATAAAAAAGATGATTGTTTAAGTGTTACAACGCCGTCAGCCTACAGCGTGAGGCAACCACACAAAGGAAAAATAATAGTGCGTCATTTAGTGTAAAAGTTTTTGTCCAGTTCAGTCAGATTGAGAAAAAGACAACATTGTCATTGCAAAATAAATCTCAGGCTGATCCGAGCCTAATGAGAGCAGTTAGACACCATCACTGACAGAGCAGCAGTACTCTAATCAGTGTTGATGCTAAGGACAGATTGAAACACATGCACGACCATCTACTGGCCATACTTTGTAGAGAAGCTATGAAGGGTTTGGTTTGGGGTCTACTAATTCTTATTCCTTTTCCAAGTAAAGATTTGATATTACAGACTATTTAAAATCATGAATCTGCTAAAAACAGATGCTACAATTGTCTATTTGAAGTAATCATTTCAAAGATTTTCATTTGAATAAATGTCTGCTGTCTATAGGGACTAATTACCTACTATGAGGCAACGCAATGGTGTTTGAGTGACACTGATGACAGCTCTTGCATTTGCAGTATAATAAACTGTCTGTAGTGACATTCCCTGGGACAAAAAAATCACAAGCGGAGCACAGTTAGCGACGTTCTTTTCATCACCCAGCAGTGGTTGGCTCGTCATAGAGGGAAGGCGGAGCTAACGCAACGGACTTGCTCTTCAACTAAAGTGAAGAGGCGTACTGTTTTTATTCAAGTCTCTGCTGCTACTATAGCGTAACAAACAAAGAAAAGATCGATGGCTTCAAACAGGGAAGTTGACGAAACAAGTGACATCACACAGGCAACACTGTTTGGATCACTGGGAGGTGGGATCCAAAAAGACACCTGCAATTACTGCTTATAGCCATAGAGAATGAGACGGAGGTCTTGGAGATTGTATCTTTAAGGATTCTATAAACCTCAAACATTGTCTTGCACCAATCTATGACTTGTGTAAAAAAGGGATTTTCTAATTTAGTGGAGTGTCCAGATCATACTGTACAGTACAGTTATGTGCCACCAACCACTGGTGCATAATAAAATTGGTAAGCAAAGACAACGTATAGCTCTGTCAGTAACAGATTCTTCATACTGTCCGTACTTACTCCTCAATACTTGCCCACACTGAAGGGGAAGTATATGTCAGATGTCAGACCCCCGCAAATTGTCCCGTCTCAATTAAATCATTTTGTAACAATTGTTCCCACTTTCTCTGCAATACAAAAGCACATTATATTAAAACAAAACCATAACTGGTACAATTAAAAAGAAGACTAACGGCCAAAACAATGTGCAAGTCTGCATGGAAGCCTCCACTCGTCTCGACGGAGTGGAGATAAAAGGCAAGTCTTTTGCATTTCCTGATACATTTTTTTGTTTGTTTTAATCGACGTGTGACGTTTAAATTGGTAAAGAGAATTCTAAAGATAGGGCATGAGCATGTACATGTACAGTGCAACTGTTAAACATCCAGATATTCTTCATATCGACCTCCATATTCTCTCATATTAATGTCCTATGTGACAAGAACTTAGTGTAGAGGTGTGTGCCCTTAAACTGAATTTCAGACACATACAGAACCTTCAGTGTTTATGCGTTGAAACTGTACAGCGCTGTACATTTGCTCTATAATCGTACCGGTTCAGTAGAACATCTTGTAACTGGTTCTGAGCAAGGAGTGGCTTATCTTCACACAGTTGTGTTACTTGTGCAGGTCAGAGAGCGTTACTTCTGTTTGTGCAAGGCATGGAGGGTGAACTTTGTTCCACTTGGCAAACGAGCATCAACTGCCCCCTTCATGTATGGACATACATCGGATTGATGTTGTTTTTTTCACTGTGCAGGGAAGCTGCTGGTAACTGGTCCTTGTCTTCCTCCCCACTCAGCTTCCTCAATGAGATGAATGTGTGTTTCATCATCGGTCCTGTTTACATCTCAAAGTCAAGGTTTACTTGAGATAGAATTCTTCAAAGTCTTTTCCTCTCAACTACTGTCCGTTATGTGCGTTCTACAATTATCCATCACCGTTTCTTACGGAGCTCTTTCCATACGGACAGAACAAAACGAAAAGAGAGTCATATCATTTGATCACAAACTTTTCCTTGATTCAGCATTTTTGTCCTGCATTGCTGCTATTTCTTGAGAAGCTCTAATACAGGAATAACGGCAATGTGTCACTAGTATCAAATACCAATCTTTTGTATTTTTTTTTTTAACATTAGGTCATTTCACTTCAAGTCGGATGAATTGCTGCTGCATCACCGCCATGTGATGTGTTTTATGCATTGCTACTTCTGCAGGATGTGTCTCTGATAGAAATAGTCCATCAGTGACTCAGAGGTGCATCACATGCTTGCGCTGTAGTGCATCAACCAATAACCGCGTCCGATTTTCAGCTCAGTTTACAGTGACACAGACTGAATGCCAGAGTTAACTCTCCGTATACCCTGGAACTATATCGGACTGTTTAACTATCATTCTGTCTCAGGGGCTACCCACAGGTGAGCGTTAGCGTGCATGTGTGTGTGTTTCTGTCAGCACCAGGGTTCACGCTGGGCTCTGCCTCGGGCCAGACTGTCTGCCCTCTGCCAGGCGCTGTTCATCAGAGCGAGGGCCTCACTGCAACGCTTCTGCACCGACGGATCCAACACTTCTCTGTGAGGAAGATTGACCTGTGTAAAGTGAGGACATAAATGAGGGTTAAACTAGATGCACATCCAGGAGGTAGTTGATGGATGTTAATATTTTTAGGATAGCAAATATTCCAATATTACTGATTTTTTTTCATCCTTAAACTACAATACTACTAGTCTATCTATCTTCTCCCACCTGGAAAACAGCCTTCCATGTGTTGTCTAACGCCTCCAGCAGTCGATCTCTCTCTTCACAGCCGCTGAAGTACAACACCCACGGAGGAAGGAACTGCGTCCGATCTGACGCAAACTCCTACAGAGGGAGAAAGTTGGACAGCTCACATTAAAGGTCATAAACTTAAGAGAATTATTATATTATATACCTGTAAACTGGTGTATATAAAGTGTACTGTCTGTTCAATGTTAAGGCCTTTAGATTAATATAGTAAAACTAAAATTGAACAAATGCAATAAGAACTAATTTACTCTTCCTTTTTTCAGTATGTCATATTGTTTTCATGGTCTCAATCAAGATTGTTCATTAATAAAAATGATGCATCACAATTTACTTGTTTCATACAAGAGTAAGTCTTTATCCGCAAAACATCAAACATCAGTGACAAATAATATATTTTATTATGGTTATGAATGCATACTCTTAGCAAAAACGTTGCCGAGAACGCAGGAGAACTTCATAACAAAGCTTAGTTGCATAGTTAATACATTAAAACTGTGTAGCATACACACATGTTTACATAAAGTCATGAGTCAAAGTCTAATATAAATCCATACATTTGATTAACACCAAGAGAAGTTAAACAAATGGCCACTCACAATGACACAGTACTCTTTGTTGGCCTCGAGGCTCACGGAAGTGACATCACAGATATCGGCGCTGCCAAGCGAACGGAAGAAGCTGGTCTGACAGTCCTGATGGCAGGTGAGCAGCTTCCTGTCTGTCATCACCAGGCAACATGGGATACATGGAGTTGGGGCCAAACCCTGAGGGATGACCTGCAGGTATAGCGGCTAGAATTTAATTATACCTATATTATGAACCATTATGAACATCAGCAGTCCTAGTGAACTTTTTAAAAGAGAGTAAAACAGCCTGTGCATGTCTACATGTAGGTTTGGGCCAGTGTAGTAATGTAATGTTCATTACAGAGTAATATTAAACTCAGTAGTGTACTAATGGACAGGCTGTGTGACACATATTATTGTCCATCTACCCAGCGTCTATCAAAAGATGGAGATACATGCAATATTAGAAGTGTAAACACATGATGAAACACTTTACAACTCCTTACCCCTTTGGAGACGGACTGGCAGAGCAGCAGCATCCATTCGGCCATGTCCTGCTCATTGTTGGCGCTGAGCTGCAGTGCCGGCCGCTCAGTCAGGATGACTTGGAAGGCGTGGGGACGCTCTGTGCTGTTTGAGCGACGGCAACCGCCACAGTGCTCTCCTCTGATGGGCAAAAGAGGCATGAAAATACATCAATGAATACCATTTCAGAGTGTTGTTTACTGCTTAATATAGGCCTCCACATTTTAATCAGCTGTAGTCTAATGGGCCTTTTGATATGTCCTTTTTTTTTTTTTTTTTTTTTTTTTATTTAATTTAGCTGTTTCAGTTTCATGGTCCTGGCATTGTGTAAGCTGGCTAACTGTCACTCATGCTTGAATAGAGGACAGTCGTTGTAATGTTATTAGTAACACTGTGCTTTTCTGCAATGAAGGGTCAAAACATCAGCTATGAAAAGGTACACTCTTTCAGCCAGGTGAAGCTTACCCCATAGTGACGGACAGCAGAGGTGTCACATCAGTTCTTTCTGCATACAGGTACAGAACCCCCTTGCTGCAAGAAAAAAAGGACGGCAATTCATAAATTCACCTAATCAGATGCTTGACATTATGTTACATAAATATAAATTGTTTTCATAAAATATTTAGTATAGGACTGCACAATATTGGAAAAAACTGACTGAAAAGTACATGAATTTTCACCCTCTAGGGGGCAAGCTTGAAATGGAAATATTGTACATTTAACTGTTAAATGCATCAACCTCGTACAATGTAACAGCAAAATGAAGAGGATGATTCTACAAAGAACCTTGTGCCCTGGTAAATGATTTAATCATAAACACATTAGTTGGATAAATGATGACACACATGGTTATTAAGCAACAAAAACAAATCACACAGGGATAGACGACGTCCATGGCCCTGGGATGCAGCAAGGTCCGGACGAGGTGTGCTGTAAAGCTCACTGTTACCAATGCATTTGGCAAGACTATTGCCTTAAAAAACAGACAGCCTATATCCTGCATTTTATATTGTACATTGTGCACATCTGGACAGATGCTTCGCTCTAGAAACAAAACAAAGCTCAAGCTCTCAGTCTGTCTGGCAATAGCAGACAGCCAAAGGAAATATCACTCCTAATATGTTGGCATTTTTCACTAGTGTCAAGTAGGGAACTAAATACTGGGGATTATGGGAAATGTGAACTACATTTTTGGCACCAATCTTAAGGAACATTTTTATACCAGTTGAAGGGGATGACGGCGTGTGTGACCTGCCCATACCTGAGGACGAGGTAGCAGCTTTTCCAGAGCTCTTTGCCCAGGTAGGTGGATCCAGCCCGGTACTGCAGAGTCCCCTCCTTGGTGCTGGAAGGTCGTCCAGATATTGGTGGGCCATCCTGGGGTGACAGAGTCATGTCCATAGGATCCTCCCAGTGGACCAGTGAATACAGTTGGATAGACACTTCATATACCTGGAGAATAAGGAAATTATTAGTTTACCACTGCTTTGTTAGTCAGCCAAAGTACAGCAAAGTGGTAAAAAAGAATCTAATCATAGGGGGACTCCTAAGCTTTCTAGAATTACAACAATATTAGTGAGTTTAAATACTATTTTTCAATTCATATTTAATATGAACATTGACTTACAGTGACTTATATGAATTATTTATCAGTGAGCATCATGCTTGATATATATTATGTTATTATTGCATAGTGATGGAGACCAACATTTTTTTTATATACAAATATGATTAAATGCATTTTTACCTGCCTTATGCATCAAGAAATTGAAATGATGTACAGTTGTAAGTGTTACAGTTTGACACTTATAAGCTATTATTTGTGATTTCTTGTGTACAGAAACTGTTTTTGAGTTTCATTTGAGTTTCTAATAGAGCCAAAGGGTTAAAAACTCTGAACCAGTAAATAAAAACTTTACTGAGATTTTTACAACTATGTCTTATGATTAATGGTTGATTAGTAACACGTTTGTGACATTGTCTCTGTAAAGACCTGTAAGGAAGAACTGATACAGTATTTGAGAGTTTTAACGTGTCTGTACCTCACAGTTAGACTCCTGGGAGACAAACTTTGTGAGAGCCAGTCTTTCCATGGTAGCATCAGTCAGCACAGAGGGGTAAGGAGGCTCACGACAACCCTTCACCATGGCTGACTTGAGAACAGACAAGAACCACCTGTAGATGTTGATGGATGGATTGGATAAGTTAAACAATCATCCATTTTTTTTAGGTGACCTGTGTGGCTCACAATATAACATATATAGACACATGAGTAGTTTGCACAGAGACACAAAGAGTTTGTACACTCACAGAGTCAGGGAGGCATCAGCTGTGTCCAACAGGAATTTTCTTCGTCTGTTGGTGCAAACCACCGTCACTGTCTGTTGGTCAAGTCCCACCTAAAGGAAAATAGTATTACAACTGATATGTTAGACACTGAACTAACGTTGTGCTCATCTACCCCAGCTGTCACTTCTTGCTGGAGTCTACACAGTTCACAAATATCTTGTAATTAACTCTTCATGGATCACATTTTGGACCATGAGGAGCTTCCCATCAGCGTTGGCTGCCAGCAAAACAGCTACTTTATTATAAACATATTTTATTCCTATATAATAGTTTTACCTTAAAAGTAGCAATTTGCTATCAGTGTACCTTTGACAACTACAAGCCTCTGCTTCAAAAATATTCGAGCATGATGATAGAGAAAACATGCCCAGCTCTCTGGACATATATTAATGTGTTTGTGTGCACGCGCTCAGCTGAGAAACTATGTCGAATAGAGCGGCGAGTCATACTACTTTTTCCCCACTGTCCGGCTACTACATATCCTTGTGGAAAGCCCTGAACATGTAAACTGCAAATTCAAAAATGACGCAGCATTTGGGAACAATGGAGCACTGCACAACAAAAGACATACAACTCTATTAATTCTTACATGTTTTGTAAAGTCAAGAAACTTAAGTCCCTTACTGTGTGTTCAGACCAAACGCAAAGAGGGTTTTTTTCTGCAACTCGGGTGACGCAAATACACCTCCACATGAGTTGAAATGTGTTGCAAAAGCCTATCAGAGTTGAAATTCACCGTCTGTGAACACCCAGAGATCTATGACTCAACATCAGTATTGCACAGAGACGGAACAAAAAAGGAGATGGCTTGGAGGAAGAAATTATATTAAACATGTTGTACAATGCAGCAATTGTGGTTATTTGGGTCATGATTGATGGAGGAATAAAATTTGCTAAGGTATGTTGTATCTATGGTTGTAGGCCCAACCTCCTTTATGGAAGAAGTGCTGCTATTGGTTGTTAATGGCGAATATTCCCAGGTAGCAAAATACTTCAAAAAGACACTCTAGCAGCTGGAATCGCGTGAGAAACGCAGGGCGAAAATCTGCTTAGCGTTTGGTCCATACACACCTTAAGATGACCGTTAGAAAATAACATGAAAGGGTTTGTAGAAAAATGTGCGTGTAAAACAACAGCGGCCCAAGCAATGGAGAAATGTGAAAGAAATGGTAAACCCGGTTGTGGAGGACACTTACTGAAAGATAGTCCAGCTCATTATAGGAAACAGCCTCTTCCACTGTGTAGGGCTTCTCTGCTGCACCTGTGGAGGAAAACAACAGTACAGCCAAGACATGCAGTGAGCACATGGTAATGTTAAGTATTTTCTGCCTAAAGAACAACCTTATTTAAATGTAATGTATAAGAAACTCTCATGGCATTCCTAGTACAGGTGGACACCATCGCTTTACGAAGTCATGGTTAACATTTATATTCCCTAAATGTAAGGGAAATTGCAAAGCCCGTTTCCCATGTGTAAAAAAAAAAAAAAGTGTGGTATTGTGACTCCCAATACCAATATCAGTATGTCCTTACGTAGAATCTGTACAGGTAATAAAGCTATTACATGCTGGGTTTTAAGCACTTACCCTTCCTAAGCAGGTAGATGTAACAGTCAGTCAGCAGCAGGTAAAGAGGCTGCAGGTCCCCCTCCATGTGGCCTGTGCTCATCCTCATCATCTGAAAACACAAAGATAAATTCTGTCAAATGTCTGAAACCTCCACATTCATCTGCGTCAAACTGTACAGTACAGTGTTGCTCAAAGGACAGCAGATAACAAACTTTATAGAACGTTTTTTTTGTAGACTGACTTTCAATCATCCACTGAAAGTTCTCATCAATTATCACAAACCAGTGCACTCTTTATTCACTTGATACTTAAAATTATTCAGGCTAATTAATCTAATAATAAATCTGCTTTTTTTTTGTTTGTTTGTGTGTGCGTGCGTGAAAAAGTGAGGATTTTGAACCAGTTTATACCAGACAGGTACATTGCAACAGCAGTGTAAAATACGTTAAAAGGCAATTGGCAAACTGAGCTTTGCAACACTTCCACTGAGCAACGGTCTCCAAACCACTTCTTCCATGTCAGGGTTAAACAATACCAAAACTGGCTTAAAGATGTGTGATAGATGATACATTTTCTAGACTACAGAAAACATCACCGTGCTGCTTTATTTCTTTAAATGTAACTATATGCTCGATACATTCAAATTTTCCCCAAAAGATGTCACTTCTTTCAATATAAATAAAAACAAGTCTATGTCTTCACCTTGAAGAGCTGCTCCTCGTTCTCTCTGAATACATGAATCATGAGAAGAAGCAAGTGATTGTTGTCCACTCTGAAATATGAATAATGGAGAACATTAGACACACTTTAAACAACATTGAAACAACAAACAAAGCATTTTCCTCGAAACTCCTTACTTGAACTCTGCAGGATGAGAACTCTCTGCTTCTTCAGTCAATGCATTATTGCCGGTGTCCTCTCCTTCCTCTGCGTCTTCCTCCACGCTCCTCATCTCGGGTCCCTGTCCTGCTGACGCTTTTGCCTCTCCTTCATCTTCATGGCCACCTGAAAAAGTTTGTGACTGGCTATGCTCTGTAGAGTCATAGCGGCCACCACCCGTGGGAGTAGAGTCTGGACTGTTGGAGGTAAAGCAGCATAAGTCTGTAGGCTCAGGAGGGGTGTGTAGGAAGAGAGACGTCTCTCCTCGGGCCGGGTCGGGTGGCTCGCCCTCTGACTCCTCTCGAAAGGGCTGCTGGGTAGGGGGCTCGGGGCCCCGGTCACAGTCTTTGCTGCTTTTCTCACCTCTCTCACCTCGTTGCTCCCAGGCCTCCCCCCGATCCAGAGCCCCGTTGAGCCGGTCCATGACATCGCGGAGCGGTTGGCCCACGGTGTCCATAGAGGTGTCCGTCATCTCTGGGAGCCGTAGGAGGCCTTCCACTCCGTCCTCGTCTCCTTCCTCCACTACCTCTGATCCCACCCGGCTTCTCCTCAGCTCTGCCTCTGCATCCTGCTGAATTAAAGTGCCGTTTAATGAATCCACATCCTCCGAAGACAAGAGGCTGTTGTCCATTTCCATGTGCTCGGAGGAGACAGAGTTATGGATGCTGCTGATGGAATCTGTGGAGCCCCTCCCTCGTCGCTTCTTGGCTGGCTTCCTTCGTCTGGCCATCCTGGAAGACCAGAGCGGTTAGCTGTGATTGCTCCGTTTTAATAGAATTAGAGCAACTGTACAGATAGAATGTGAGCAGAACCTGAACCTGTTGCTACTGTACCTGATGACCTCCAGCTCGTTGCCGGTGCTCTCCGTGTCATCTCCAGTGGCGAAGGTGTTGTAGCAGCTGGCCAGGTGAACCGGCGTGACGTCGGCTGAGGTGATGGGGGTGTTAGTGTCCGAGTCCTCGTTGAAGGGGTTGTGTCTGTACGTTGGGCTGTGCGGAGCAAGATGAGCTGCCGCCTTCATCTTGACGGTGCCAGTAGAATAGACCACTGTGTCGCTGATGACCGTCTGGGGATCAGAGCCACTGGAGCGTGGGCAGCTCGCCTGGTCAGTCAGGTCACCCTCTAACATGAAAAGTTACAGCAAGAGTTAAAGTAGCAGTCAGCCACATTTAGTTATAAATACACAAAAGAAACACACAGATGTTTTTGGTGCCACTGTCTCGCCGGTAAATTGAGGGATTAACTCCAAATCAAAAAGTTTTACCAAAGATAGATAGATTTTTTTTGTTTATGTTTTCATCACACATAAAAAGTTGACCAACGAGACCTTTTTTCACAAAAACTCTGTGTGTTTCTTTGTCAGCATCGCACACAAACACAATGTTAGGGGCTGCAGTTTCCTTTGTAGTTCTTTTGCAGGGTCAGAGAGGCACAAAACGCAATGCGTTAGACATCAAGTAGGTCAACAGACAGCAGCTTTTTTCATGGCACAGACCTAGGTCAAGCATTGCCTCTGCAGTTAGAGATGAGTCATACTAAACAAATATTTACAAGATACAATTTGGAGGACTCAGAATTTTTTATTCATTGTGAACGGACTGACCAAGCTATAGCAGAGACCCTCTGATTGCATTTAAGTACACCCCCCAATTTCACTGATGCTGCTTCCACTAACTACTTTTCTTAGCAGCTATATATGGTCATCAAAACTACAAAACACTGACAAGCTCACTGCAAGCCGATGCTGTAAGAAATTTCAAGGATGAAATCTATGTACTTAAGCAAGTGTTCTTGGTTGTTACCTCACACTACAGTTGAGCTGAACCTAGGCCAGTGCCACATACCACACAGGAAGACACCAATACACCAGACAAACATATAACACGGTGTAATGGAGACAGACTGGACGAGGTGAGTACCAGGCAGTACAACAGCAGTTATCTTGTTGCGGTAAATTATAAAGCAGAGGAAGCATTCGGATCATTCCCAAGATGAGTAACACGTGCAGAACATGACAGATAACAGCTCCACGTACCCGCCAAACACGGAATTCCCAGTGAACCAAAGAGCTGCGCTTCCTCCCAAACTTACCTGTCAACTTATTAACTTTGAAACCACCTTGTGTTTTTGTTTGATAATTCAACTCATACAATGATCATCAACAGAAAAGCTTAGCTAAAAATGAATGTGGCATATCACATTTGACTAGAAATTAAAATACTACTAGCAAAAGAAGGCTCTAAGTTAGTTCATACCTCATGTTTCGTGAGGGTTAACGTGAAGGTTTGTACAATATGAATTAAGCTATCGCCGTCCTATTTAATATACATCAAATCCAGTTGTACGGTGATCAAAGTCATATGACTGCCACATCACTTAATATATATTATTAGCTGAAAATGTGCCAAACAACTCTGAGTGAATCCATTCCCGAAAAATCAGAAGCACTTTTACCCATGTCCCTTTGATCGTGCCTCTTTCAATGTCCTCAGATCAGCAGTTTTTTGCACCGGCTGGCTGTATTTTACATATCAACATGTCTAATTACGGAATACACAGCATGCATTACGCACAAACTGAGGTAAGGCCATGCCAGGTAGGAGGGAGGGAAGCAGGGAGGGATGGAAGGAGTGAGGGAGGGAGGGATGACAGGGCAGGAAGGGGATGGGTTGACCAATGTCCCACCTTCCCAGTCTGCACTTGGCAATGACTGCAACACGGGGAAGATGTCACCGAAATCATAATCTAAAAAAAAAGGAAGGATAACATTCAATATTAGAGAGAGATGGATTGGATAAAGGAGAGAGGAGATTACAGTGGAAGAGAAAAATAACAGACATATGGAATATGAAGTAACAGAATCAATGAGGACGTATATAGAAAAAGTGGGAACTAAAACTAAAACAGGGAAACTGACTCAGTACTTTGTGGATAGTGACGAGGAAGCATTCAGTGAGCGATGCCATCACCTCAATGAGAACATTCTATAACCGCAAGCCTCTGGCTGCCAAGTGATCCATTTGATGGGATGCACTCTGGTACTCATGAGTCACAAGAGTGTGCAAGGATCAATCTAACTTCTGCTTCAACATGCCATGAGCTTGACATCACTCTCTGAATTTGAGCCAAAGCATACGAGTGTGTACTTGTGGCCCTGATTGCAATCAGAAACCCAAAATAAAAGCTGCCATTCTGCCCTAGAATTACATCATGATTAGTCCTACAGTGTCCAGGTCAGAGGCACACAGACACACAGCGACACATAGAACTGACACGAGACATATGATGAGGCTAATTTAAAGGAATAGCAGTACTGACTGGTCAATAGTGATTCAGGATTAAAAACAAGTATGGGCCCAAAGGATTTTAAACCAGTTAATCTAACTGTGTGTCCCTCCTGTAAAAGTAGACAAACACTGGTGATTAAGTGAAGCAAAGGGTCAAATAAGGCTGTTCCATACTAGGGATCGGAATCAAGACATATTATTAGATCAGTGTCAACAAAAATAAAAAGATTTAAGATTTGTTCATCTTTTACTGTAACAAATCTGTTATCACTCCCCTCTTATAAGCAAAGAGCAGTGCACTCATTTCAGCCGGCACTCTTGCCATTAATCATTGAAGAACTGGGTTTGGCATCCTCTGTGTGCGTCTAATCGGGACACACCCTCCCGCTTACCTTCACTGGAGGGGGCGATGGCACTGTCATCCCACTCCAGGTTGGTGGAGGTGAGGGAGGTGAAGGAGTGCAGGGACAAGCTGTCTGAGCTGGGCAGCCTTTCCTCAAAGTCCAGCAGGTTATGGGGTTTGTAGTATTCTGGCATGTAGGGCGCCACGTCCAGATAGGGCACGTCCTGTACCAGCAGGACCCAAGAGACAACGTTACACACGTGCTGCTAACATTTAGGAGCTGCATTTCTATTGATATTGTCATTAAAAAGACATGCTAACCAGCTCCAGATCAAAGCGAATGAACTCCAGGCCGGACACCAGCGTGAGGAAGAGCGTGAGGTGGTCATGACTGCAGACCAGTGCGTTCCTAGCAGAGAAGAAAATCAGTTAGCTTCATGTGAGTGACAGATATTTACTTACCAAAAAAATAATTCAGTATATCAATTTGTTCTCTACACAGACCACAACCACAGCAAATAATTCCCGAAATGCAACTTTCACTTGATACGTGCTATCAATTTGTAAATTCTGATTTCCTTTTCTTTAGGTAATCAAAATCAGTTTAGCTGGATCACTTACTTGAAATAATACTTCTGCAGTAATCCTTGGTTTTCCTGGAAGAGCCGTAGATAGCTCTCTAAAGAGCTCTCACTCAATGCCAGGTATAACCATGCTCGGCCTACACAGAAAAAAGAAGAGTTATTTTCTATACATGTAATCCATTGAATCTTGAATGATGATTTCTCCCACAGCTAAATACGGTGCATGCGAGTGTGTTTGACTGAGAGATAGAGATGTCTCACTTCGACCAAGGTTGGTTGCTATGTGCTGAAGCTCATCTATCTGACGGACAGCCTCCCTCCTGGTGAAGTGAAGGACCAGGACCCAGTAACCTGAGGAGATGTCCTGCAGGCTGTGATGTAGAAAAATTTAAGTTAAATAAATAAGTTTATAGTATCACATGTGTGAGGCCAAAAGGGGCGGGGCAATGGGAGTAGAGTGATAACACAAGTGCTACATTGGCACAGAAATGTAACAGCAATCTCACATCTAGATCAATTACTTGTAGCTTGGGTCTAAAATATGTCATACTTGTGACTGTTAACATAGACATGAGGTGCAGAAAAAAATTAAATAAGATTAATAACCAGATTCATAAATCAGATTAGTATTTGGTCTATGCACCCCTCCTTTTTCCAGTGTGCAGTTTACTGGGAGGAAGTCTCTTACCCATACAGCAGAGCATGGTCAAGGTGTTCACAGAGGCGCTGAAGCACTCGGTCGTGATTCCGGATCGCTGGAGTTTCATCTTCACAGGCCGCAAAGTAACTCTGCAACTACAGAGAGACATTGTTTTTCTGATGTTAGCTTTGCAGGGAAGAGGGACATTTTAAAAACTTACATTTCGGCTACAAAAATTTTGATTATTTTTTAAAAACTGATTGTAGTTGGAAAAGTTTTTGGAAAAGTTATACTTATTTTATTTAATTTTTGAATGGATACTTTATTTAGAAGGTGCATGGATTAAATGTTTTATACTTATTGAAACCAGCTGTGGTTATTTTTTAATTTAAACACCGTTACCTGTACTACGTTCTTATCAGTGACTGTTCAGCAAATTTGGCATGTTGAATCAATCTCTAAGGAAGTGTGTGAAGAAGCTTTCAAAAACATGCAAGACGGGCAATAATCAAACAAAGGAATGTCTTTAATGCAAACAAGCCAAACTGTTAAGTTCTTTTTTCAATGTAATGAATTTCTAACCTGATGATTAAGTTGTCAAATTATTTTGGCTCTGTGCTCCCGCACACTGGATTTGAAATAGAATTGTTTACATCAATATGGGTTGAACACTGAAGGAATTGTAGCCATTTTACTACATGATACGGGTTTACAGTGCAGCAGGACAATGATCCTATAGTGCAACAGTCAAAGCAATCAAGGAACTTAGTCCCAAGGGGAGGAATTTTTCTGACCTAAGGACAACTTAGTTCTGTGTTGTTCTGTTGTGAGTTATTGCTAAAGACCAGACTGAAGGCAAGTTACCCACAAAACACCAGAGAAGATACCAAGTGCATGTTAATGTCATAGGACAAGGTTGTAAAGGATATGTTTTTTGTAAAGGATATGTTTTTTGTAAAGGATATGCAACCAAGTGTATAAGGTCCCCTCAAATTGGTGCTTCATCCCTACATTGTTCATCTGAGGTGGATGTAATTAATGATCAACGGGGCCACTTTCACCCTTATAGTCGTTCACATGTTAAATCCAATGTGCTAACGTACAGATTCAAAGTGACAAAACACAAAAAAATTAGATTGGAATAATTTCATTTCAACTGACACAATGTTAGATGCCGGCAGCTTTACTGAGAGGTCTGTGGTTCATGCAGAAGACGAGTGTGTTTCGCTGTCATCTGTCATCCTGCAGGGTTCTGCAAACCCTCAAGCATAACCAACTCAAGTGTAGGGATTTTGACCCAAAGAAAGAGGATATGTATCCTGTGACATGACTTTGTTTGTTTGAGGTAAACACTGGACTCTTTCTTGGAAGAGTTAGGCACTTCCATGGCCTTTTAGCAATCTTTACAATAGAAGAAATGAATTAGACTAAAATGTATTAGACAAGTGTTTATTAAGGAAGTAAGACGCAGTTCTGGGCTTGATGCATTGCACTGAAGACTGGTGGACTAGTGGAGGGAAATGACTGAAACAGATGAGAAAGCCCAGACAAAATGAAAACTAAAATGTGAATGTACAAGCATGTAGAAAGTCCAGGAAGAAGATGCAATGCTGTCTGTCCAGTTATAAGAGTAGTTTCACAATCACACCAGGCCTGAGTGGACAACATCTCTAATGTCAGGAACAGCTTCTTCCCCTCAGCTGTCACCTTACTAACGGTGATCATAGCCACTGTTCATACTGTTATTTTCTTTTTTTATTATTATTTATCTGTTATTCATACAGTTATTTATCCAGCACATTGCACTGCACCTTCACTGCTTCTTTTGCACTTCTGGTTAGATGCTAAAACTGCATTTCGTTGTACTCTGTGCAATGACAATAAAGTTGAATCTAATCTAATCTAATGTACATTTGGAGCAAATATATACAGTGTTGCAAACATATGGGTCCCTACATAGTCCCAGGTGTGTTCACAACACATGGGCTGGAGGCTACTATGACACTTAAACACACAGAACACACAGGTGAGAGAATAACAGGCCTTCCAGCTGGTGACTAGAAAGTTGCCCTCTTTCTCAGACTAAAGCAACTCACACATGTTGGCAACATTAAAGGCTGCAGACCAGCAGCACTCACCTTCTTCACAGACAGCGAGATGTTCTCCAGTATGCGGTCCTTCACTTCCAGTTGATCCATCACTGGTCTGGTCAGCTGACTCCCAGGGCAGAGCTCTTGTTGTGCTAAAGCTAACGCCCGCTAGCTATCATGCTCTTGCCCTCCAATGCGGTGTGGGCTGCCGACCTACCGACGCAGCGCTGCCCGTCAGCTGTTCACGGTCCGACCCGACGAGCCTGCTACTCCACGACCTCCATGTCAGTGTTGACGCCGAGCAGGCTGCGCGATAAGTCAGCCGCTGTCACGGGATCCGGTTAGCCGAGCGATGTTAGCCTAGCTCCACTGGATAGCCACGCCCACTCTGAGGAGCTAACCACGCCCACTCAGTCAGGGCGTGGCTGTCATTGGCCAGTCGGAGTGGGCGTGGCTATCATTGGCCAGTCAGGGTGGGCGTGGCTATCATTGGTCGCTCAGTCAGGGTGGGCGTGGCTATCATTGGTCACTCAGTCAGTGTGGGCGTGGTTATCCCATCCGGTGGGCGTGGCTAGCACAGTTTTGAATCCTCTCTCTCTCAGTTGCGTCACTCTGTTCTAAAGTGCTTTACGTCACCTTGTCCTATACTCGTATAGGTGTATAAGTGTTGCTAATTGCTAATCAAAGGGTTACTGTTTGTGCCACCACTGACCTAACGCCAGCTGTTTGAGCGTGACGTCACTGTCAGTGCATTACGTCACCCCTCATCAACGTGTGGGAGGACTATTTAAAGTGCAAACAGAAAATATATCATGCATTTTTTTTCATATTTAAGATGAATAGAAACCAACTATTCAATTCGGCCGCGTGCAACTAGATTTTCTTTTTATTTACTTACAAATAAATCAGTTTTGAAATGCTTCATCTTTCAGACTGACTGTGCAGCCAAGCAAATCATGTGGAAGATGGTTGTGTCTTTTATTTACACTGCAATGTGCAATACTATAACTATAATTATTCTGTCTGTATTTATAAGATTTAGTTTTCTTACTTACTTATTTAAAATACTTGGTTTTTTTCTACTATGTACCTTGTTTGCACTATATCTATGCTGCTGTAATCCTGTAAATGTCCTCGCTGCAGGACTAATAAAGGATTGTCTTATTTTATATGATGGCATCCGAGCGGTATTGATCAAACATCGTTAAAAGTCTTTAGTTAAATAATTTCAAAGCAGCTGCACATTTAACTGACCGTGGAAACTCCAACAACGTCGTTTCAAAGCATGGTGGAAATCAACAATGCACAAAGTACAGTTATGGCATGGCACAGAAAAAAGAGACAGGAATTTCTACTGAGTGGAATGTCAATATTTTATTGTTAAGATGACTCCAATTTTTTTGGAAACACTTATCAAAAACAAATTAGCAGTTGGCATATTCAGTGCATGTAGTTACCACAATAAACTTTCCTGAATGAGAAGATGTCGATCAAATTTAAGTAAGGATTTCTCTCAGGTTCCAAGGCATGTGCGATATTTAGGAGATAACTTATCAAATGTAAAGCAGCTTTATACAAACGTCAACTAACTGCAGGACATTTATAAGCCGTTGAATAATTACAAAATAAACCCCCAAAACAAACCCCAACCACTGCATTACGGTCACACCTTTTGGCCTCCAGTCCCTGATTAGCTGAGAAACCCAATAACCGAACAGAAACTGTATTTTTTGAGAAGGACTGCAGTCCAAGTCCCTGCGTGAAGAGATTCGAGCCTTCGAGACATTCAATTACAACTCTTCACACCACAAGTTTACTTCTTTAATCTTGTTATCGCTTCCCCCGCTGTGTTTCTGCATTAGTCTGACTTCTCCTTCTCTTTCATGTGCAGGAAGACTATGCTGAAGACAAAGAGTCCTGCCATCATGGAGAAGCAGCTGGCATAGTACGGGAAGGCTGAGGGGATGAAGCGCTCGTACTGAGTGTGCTGCAGGGGACGCACTGATACCTGTGATGAAGAAACAGAATAGCAAAGGTTAGGCCAACATACATTAGAGCATGGTTGTTAAATGCATTATAAGTAGGAAGAACCTCTTTCAAGCCACTGCACTCAGAAAGTAAACTTATAAATAATAGACCAAGGTTTTGGGATATTGCCCTACTGGTACTCCCTGGGATACCTCATTAGATATTGGGGAACATTTTGTTTCACATCTGTTCCCTTAATTAACAAAAAGGTAAATAATTAGATATTTAGCATTTCCGTTCACTTGCATTTGCCAATTTCCGTGCATGTAGATATCTGCACCACAACCATACCAGTAGTTTGATTTCGGTACGCCCAACTGACGTAAACCTTCCAATTAACTTGCCTGAGTGGAGGAGTAGAGATGTGTGTATCCCAGCCGGTTGTAGTCCACCTTGAACTGGAAGACTCCGTACACATCAGGCAGCGTGAACCGGACGCTATATCTGTCTCCTAGAAGAACGGCAACACAGCATTAACAGTGGATATAGTTTGCGACTGCGAAGGTGCACACAGCTCAAACACACAAATCACAAGGGTGCAACACATTTAGACTGCAAGCATGAATTAATGTGTGCGTTGTATAACCGCAGACTTACCCTTTTTCTTGAGATAAGTCCTGACGAAGGGATCGATCCTCACAAACTCAAGCTGAATATCATCTCCGTTGAAGGGAACCCAGCGGCCCTCGTACAACATCTCAATAACAATGCTGTACTCCTGCATGGGAGAGTTTTACACTGATTACGATATGCAAATAAACATCTTCAGGCTGATCACATAAGTCTCTGAAATGTAACACTCACCACAAGGTCAGTGATTGTGTATGCTGCAGGGGGACTGATCTCTCCAACAGGATGATGGGTAACAGCTCCCACCCTGAGGACTCCGGCCTCCTTGAACACCCAGCGGGACAGCGCCTCGGCCAGCTCCATGTTGCCTGTCTGCTCGTACCTAACGACAGACCACGACAAGAAGAGGAGTGCTTCAAATACAGGAGATTTATAACTGGACAGTACTGATTTTTTAGGGAAGCAAAAATGTTACTTGGTCAAGTCAGAGTCGACCACCTCTGATGGAATACAGTTTGTTTCATTACAGAATTTAGGTTAGTATTGATCAATATATTATAATCTGTCAGTAGGAGGACAAGAGTATGTTTAAACAGCACACAGTTGGAGCAGGTTTTTGTTAGAGCTGGTTCTGTTTGGACATAAAAATGTCAACGTTTTTGAAATACTGCTTATCAGTATAAAAAATAACTACTGTCAGAAGCCAACTCAGATATTTTTGAGTGGGCCTTTGAAAAAAATACTATGGCTGCACTAACAAATGCTTAACAGTCGTTACAGTCTTTCACATGACATGTTAACTACACAGGTCTTAAATGTAACACCCTTATACTTGTTCTAAGACCATGTAAGACTACTTCTCTTCTACAAATTGGCTTGATGAGTTAAACAAAAAAGCATGCACAACTGGAGACATCTCAGAGCAGCATCTCAAGACTCTGTAAGGACTTGCAAACACCTGCATAAAACGTGGTTGAGTAGTAAATGAACATCCGTTTTATTTTGTAACTGGAAGCTGTAATCAACCATGAGACAGAAAAAAAGGAGTGATTTGATGAGCAGTAAGGACTACCTCTGGGAGCCAGGTGTGGCCTTCTGCACAGCAGAGTTGAAGAAAGCATCACTGAAGAACTCCAGGGAGCCGCTGAAAACCACTCTGGCATTGTTTCTGGCCTGAAGGCCGGCGATCATGAGGGTGTTTTTGCCAACAGCATGGGGGTACTGGAGATGTAAAAATATATATTATTAGTCTGAAACAAAGAAAATGATGTTAAAGCTTGTGTAGTGAATTTCTAATCCAGAGTATGAAGGCTAGCTATGGTTTCTGGCTCTCCACAAAAACAAATGATTCTCTAAAGTTGTCCTGGAGGTTCATAGATGAGGAAAACACAAAAAGTATTTCCATTGAGGCCTCCTGTAGCTAATTACCAACTGAATAAACTTCTTTATGAATTTAAAAATCTGATGTAATTGTCATCTTTGGTGATCTTACTTGAGAGATGGGTCTGTCAGGGAAAAATGAGTAGGCGGTAGACGAGCCGGTAAGGATGTCCAAGACAAGAGGGTTCTCTGGGTCTGCCACCATGCTGCAGAGGAGGAAGGGGGAATAGCATGTTAGTCAGACTTTATATGGCTTCCATTACTAAACAGGTGCAACGTTAAATGCCGTCTCTTTCTCCAAAATCTCTGCTACATCCAAATACAGTAAAGATTTTGTGAAAGGTTTACCTAGGGAGGTGCTGCTCAAAGTAATGAAGTAGCCATTCATGTAATTTAATAAAGTAATATTTCAAAAGAAGTGATTACATACTGGATGTTCAGTAATATTACTTGAATACTTGGTTGCTAACATTTAAAACGTGTTCAGTTGTGCTTACCCAACACCCTTGAATAAAACAGGTTTGTTGGTGGGCTTCCCGACAATAGTTGGAGCTTTCAGGAGGTTCTCAGGATCAGCAACGATCAAAGTGTGCTAAAGACAGAAAAAAAATCACTTATAAGTATGAACATGGAGCGTCAGTTCTAAAGACTGGATTTGAGAGACAAACTGCGTGAGCCTGCTGTCTGAACAGAATTATGTTCACCTCTCCAGAGTCAGACACGTCGTAGTTGTGATGGTCAATGACAGCAGTCTTCTCCTCATCAAACTCGATGCCGCACTCACTGCCCAGCTCCCTCAGGGGGTCACCTGTGTAACAGGAGAAGAGCATTAATATTTGCATTTCATGAAATTGCACATAATACTGCAGATAAGCTGATGGAAAATAAACTGACCGATATCTGAACTGGCAGCAACCAGGACGTTGCCTCCACCATCAATAAAGGATGTGATAGTCTCCACATTTATATTTCCTCCAAAGTCTGCAAATGACCAAAAGAGATACATTTTAACAATTGTTAGTATTTCAACAAGGCAAAAACTCTTCTGCTGTCTTCAATTTGAATAAAGTATGAGTGTGAAAAGTGTGAAATTTACCCTCAACTGATGGCGAGAAGATGATTAAATGGTCATACAGGAACTGGCCATATTTGATCAGCGATAGGGAGGGATCATCAGACGTCTTAAATGAGACGTCAAAACCACGATCTGAAAAGGAGAGACACAACATCAATGAAACAGTGACACACTTTTTGAGCATTTTAGCATTCTCTTTAACAAAGTGGCATTGCATTGCCAAAAGACAGGGAACGTCTATACTATAACTCCTTTGCAATAGGCGCTGTTATCATTGAGGAGAGAATAAAACTGTGAAATACGAGTGCCATTATGGGACATCTCTACGGCCAATATCTCCAAAGCTAGGCATACCCAACAAAACCATCTAGATTGATCAAGAAGTACTACCCTGAGCCTTCCACTTTGCACTTATTGTATTCCTATTAGTTTGTTGCACTTATTGTACTCGTATTAATTTGTTTCTATACTTTTGCTCTGGTTTATGCTTTAAGATGCTTGTTTAAGAAAGGAGATGCACTTATGACTTCTGGTGACTAGTAGTTCTCTTGAATACCTATGTTGAACACACTTATTGTAAGTCGCTTTGGATGAAAGCGTCTGCTAAATGACTGTAATGTAATGTAATGTAATGTAATGTAATGTAATGTAATGTAATGTGTAATGTAATGTGTAATGTAATGTAATGTGTAATGTAATGTGTAATGAATAGCAGGAATATGTATTGAATTTTTGGAGGACTGTCCATTTAAGCAAAATAGCTGAAGATAAATTGACCCCATTTAAAGCCCATTTACAGTGCATTAGCCATCTTGACTGTATATATATATATATATATATATATATATATATATATATATATATATATATAAGGAGGGACTGGCATGCACACTGTGAGGTAATTCAGGATAACATGGTAATATCCTGTTTCACCTCAAATGAAGGGAATCTGAAGCAGCACCTCTCAGTTGCACGGTGCATTCTGGAACATGTGGTTGTTGGCTGCAAAGCTGATTATAAACATACTTGCAGAAAGCACTGATCTCGGATCTCACTGACCTGCCAGACTGCGGAAGAAGATTGAATGTGTGTCTCTGATGTTGAGGTTGTCCAGCAGCACCAGCGTTTTCCCGTCAGCCATTGCGCAATGCAGCATGGAGGCTAATGAGAGCAACACCAGGACTTTGTTGTCCAGAAGTCTGAACCTCCTCTGGGTCGCCATTGTGCTCCGTTTCTTGGCCGACAATAAAGGACCGGGCTGGTTCGTCTGCACGACTGCTGTCAACGACGCCATTTTGCTGCAGAAGTCGACGTCAGCGTTAGGAGTCCGCTTAACTATGACCCCGAGATCCAGCCAATCACAGACAGGAACGCGTCCTTCCGGGATGCCTCTCCGCCAATGGGGTGAGAGCTTTATTATAAGGCTGACAATCGCGGAAGAAGTGAAGTAAAATAAGTTATTGTGCTTTATTCCTGGACTTATTTTCCTTGTTTTATTTTTGCATTTATTACTTAACATATTTTGAACACACCTTTTATTTTTTTAATATTTTCAGTGAGCAATGTAAACTAAAAGGAAACATTCTTTACTGTTCTTTTATTGCTCATTTGCTTATTTATAATACTTATTTTGATCTTATGATAATTGCACAGTGTATTGTATTGCGCATATATATATGTATATATATATATATACATAATAGTTTTTCTGTCTGTACATATAATATTTCAGTTATTGTGGATTCTTTACTGTTTTTATTGCTTATTTATAATACTTGTTTTTATTTACTATGTCTCTTGTTTGCACTATAACCTCTGCTGCTGTAATCCTGTAAATGTCCCCGCTGCGGGACTAATAAAGGATTATCTTATTTTATCTTATAATAGCACAATGTTTTTTATTTAAAAAAATAACAGCACAACACAAGGCTTGTCAGACTGTGCAGACTCTTTATTGAGGAGATGATGACTTCCAGTGAGCCTAAGCAATGTTACTGATATCTACTGGGGCATCTTACAGGTGTTAATATAAGCAGACAAAATGAAGACGTAAAACCATTGGTGACAGGGAACCATCATCATACTGTTATGACTAGTTTACTGCAAAAACAGAAAAACAACTGTTTTTGTAAACTGGGAGTGAAACGGCGAATTGTTGACCAGGTTGTCATTTCCTGATTGATATATATATATATATATATCTTTATTTCTCTTTAAGCAGAGGTTAATAAAGACCTCTTTTAGAGGACGCATAACAAATATACAAATATTATACATGCACAGCATTTACAATGTTTGCCAGTACACAAATCCATGACATCCCACTTCTGGAAAAAGGAAGAGGTAATAATTACCACCCGATTAAATCTTCAGGACCCCCACATGTTCATGTAGATCATCTCTGTATTAGGGGATTTTCATGAAAATACTTACAACTAAGTACAATAAAATAGTTTGACTATTTAAGGAAAATGTACATATCTCTTCTGAGCGAAATGGAAAAAATAACACAGACACCTTCTCTTAGTAAATGCGATGTAAATACAAAGGACAGTGCATAGTGCTGCATTTCATTCTAAAAATAAACGGACTATACAACGAAATATAAACATCTCTGGAAGAATTATCAACAATATTTACCTAATTACTTAATCTTATCTCATTTCTGGAATTAGGACTGCAAAACACATGATTTTTGACCCTACATTCAAAGATAAAATTGTGTATAAAGTGTTGTATGTTATGAATCCAGTTTAGATTAATTTAACATCATGGCATGTTGAAACTCTGGGACTTCTTTTACCAGCAATATTTCATACACTTTCACAAATCGGCCTCACTAAGCCTGACTCTCACATTCCATCTCCTCTTGTTTTTCCTCCTCTACCTCTGCTGCAGCTTCATCTTTTCCTTCTAGGTGGATCTCAGTATGAGTTTCTACCTCTTCCTCCTCCCTCCCCTCCTCATGAATCACCTCTCCAGGCCTTTCTTCTTGCGTCTCCCCCACTATCTCTCCCTCTCCCTCTGCCTCTCCCTCTCCAACCTGGGTGCGGAAGATCAGTTCTCCTTCCTGGATGACTTGTTCAGCTGTGGGTTGCCATGTTGTGGCAGAATCCCCCTCAGCGGTGGTGGCTGTGGTGTATTGGTAGAAGTCAGAATCTGCCTGAAACATGACCAGGGCCTGAGCTGTGTGGATGCGTACGTGCTGGGCCAGGGAGCTGGCGTCCAAGAATTTATCACCACATGAATCACAAGCGTACAAGATCTGGGTGTTGGGGTCTGGGAACAGAAGAAGAGTTTACAAAGTTAGTGATTGAAATTTCCACCCGGATGGTCCGACAACCTCTGCGTCTTTCAGGGATCTGGCCTACATTCTGCTGAATGTGTTGATAATATTGAACCAGCAATAATGGTTTTCTAAAGCTTATAATTATTCAAAGACAGCTGTTTAAGTACTGTACATACTGTGATCACTACTATCAGTTCAGTGACTTCCTTGTAGTCTTACCTGCTTCGTGTACTTTCTCTACCGCCTTGGTTATTTCAGCTTTCAAAGCCTCCGTCTCATCTGCAGACACTGAAGCAGCCACTGGAACTACTGTAAACGGACACATGACACAAAGTGAAACAAACACTCAACACTGTCTAAGACCTTTAATCCTCATGCTTCTTTTATTTTCTGCAGAAGTCCATTGGATAGCTGCAGCAATTGTCACAGTCCCATCCCTAGGATATATTGATATTTTCCCAAATATCATGCTGCCTGACCTGTCAGCTGAGCTACTGCACTGGCTGCCAGGGCCTCGGTTGCCAGGGTGACGATGTCCTCTGTGGTGACGGTGACTATGTTGATCTCGCTGTCGGAGGTGGACGCCCCTGCGCACCCGTCGCCCCCCTCATCCGAGATGCCCCCGGCCATCACCAGCCGCTTCATGCCGGCCTTGCCTTGGTGGACGGTCTTAACGTGGGAGCGCAGGTTGTCCACCCGGTTGAACCCTCGGCCGCATTTATCACACAGGAAAGGTTTCTCCCCTGAGAGAGCAGGACGGAGAAAAGGAATCAACTGAAGATGTAAAGGTGAATGTCCCTTTCCCCCTTTACCCATAAGTCCCATGAGTCTGATTTTATCCTTACCTGTGTGAATGATGATGTGCTTCGACAGGTCTCCCACATTAACAAATGCCTTGTTGCACATCTGACACTTGTGTGGCCGGACATTGTCGTGATGCCGGATGTGATTGGCCAGTTGACTGGACTGCACGAACCTGTCCGGAGACAAACATAAAATGCATCTGTCATTTTGAGTCCCACATACACCCTGGCATCGCATTTAAATCACAAAAATGACACAAAAAAAATAAAACATTTTCTCACTTACTTTTAGCTTTAGATCAAGATCTGCTCATGCTTCTGCTCTGTAGCTTGTGATTAAATGGCTGGTTGTTATATCTTGTTTTTAGCTGATGTTTGCACATGTGTTCTTATTTAACATGTTTAAATATTAAATGCGTCTGGTCTTAATGCAGCAATTATCCCCAGCTCCAAGACAATTTTCTCACATGCTAGTCGATAAACTAACCTTAAGATAACACTTAAAACCAAAAGTGAATGTTCTCAGCTCTCAAATCTCTGTGTTAGATAAACTCAAGTTATATTCCGGAAGTACGAGTGAATTAAAGAAACAGCCTTCGTTACAGCATTGATTTATCTGCTTGCTGACCTTTTGCCACAGCGATCACACACGTAGGGCTTCTCTCCTGTGTGCTGGCGGACGTGAGCGATGAGTGAGCTGGCCTGCGTGAAGGCCTTGCCACAGATAAGACAGACGCAGGGCTTCTCTCCTGTAGAACATGAATTACAGTCTCACCATGGTGGGCAGTAAATAATATAGGTGCAGAGTTTCAGATTTAAAACTGACGTGTTGCTTTCACATTCCATAGTCTCTCTAAATGTCACTGAAGTACCTGTGTGGATGCGTTCATGCCGCTGCAGAGCTCCAGGGTCACTGAAAGCTCTCTGGCAGTGCATACAGATGTACGGTTTCTCCCCACTGTGGACTCGCAGGTGTCTCTTCAGATTTCCTAAAAAGCAGATACCATCACACAAAGGTTTGACCAAATTCTCTTAAAGCAATGACAATGCAGGAGTCAACTTCCTTCAGATAACGTGCAGACAGACTGAAAGCAGCTGGAATTGTGTTTGCTCTAAAAAAAAACACAACTGTTACTGGTCACGGTTAAAATAACGTTTAAATACCTGAAAGGGTCAGTATCAGGAGGTGATTATAGAGTACATATTAAGTTAAAGCTCTGCCTGAAAGTTCCAGGTGAGTTTGTAACCACTGTGTTAGCACCACTAGTGGCATCTTACTAACTTCAAACTGAAATCATGTGAGCAACAGTGGGGGGGGGGCATCGCTTATTGTCAACATCAATGCGCCTGCTGAACAAAAGTTCCGAACCCAAAGAAATACACTTTGCAATCTTAAAAAAAAGCTGCGAATCCTCACGTTTTGAAAAGTTTGGGTAGAATTTCAGTTTGTTGAGAATCATTTGTCATTTGTTTCAGCAAAAACTTCAACCGTAGCAAATGTCTCATACGTTAAGATCACCGTATAACAGACGTGAACCTATTCAAGAAAAATATTGTCCGTACACGATTCTTACCTGAAGTAGTAAACTGTTTGCCACATTCCTTGCACTTGAGAGGCCCGTCTGTGATATGGATCTTTAAGTGAGCCTTCAGATTTCCCGGCTTAGGAAAACACAAAATCAAGGAACTAGTTGATTAAAACACTCGACATAATATTCTCAGTAACACATCAATGAATTGTTTGTATCTGTGGCTACCAAACTCTACATTTCTACAGTTTAAGATAATCTGCAATCATAGGCTTGTTTGTAGTACAGTTGTGGATATGAAACCTTCACAAACATGTTATTACCTGGTTGAAGCGCTTGTCGCAGTATGAACACTTGTTGCCCTTCTCCGTGTCGTGCGTCTCCAGATGTCGCATCTTGGCGGTGGGGTCGGAGAAAGCCTTCTCGCAGTAGTCGCAGTGGTACGGCTTCTCGCCGCTGTGCACCAGCTGGTGGCGCTTCAGGTTGCCAGACGTGGTGAAGAGCTTGCCGCACACTTCGCAGCTGTACCGCGCTTCGCCCGTGTGCCGTTTGCGGTGCAGGTTGAGCAGGCTGATCTGGCGGTAGCTCTTCCCGCAGGTCGAGCAGCAGTATGGCTTCAGAGGGCTAAGAGGCAGCAAGAGCGCAATTTAAGACACAAACCAGACAGAGGCTGTGAACTGAATGTATCTGAGTCAAACAAAGTAATTCACCTGTGTGTTTTCTCGTGGGCTTTACAGGCCGCAGGGTCAGAGAAAGCTTTGTTGCAATCCCGACAGCTGAACGGCTTCTCTCCTGTGTGAATGCGCATGTGTCTCTTGAAATTACCAGTGTGGGTGAATTTCTTCCCACAGTCCTGAGAAGAAGAAAATGTGTCATGAAGAGTGACCAAAACCTATTCATGCAAAGTTTTCTATGCAAATGTCACCAACATTTTGCAAAGATATGCATAAAAGCTCCAAGCATCGGCACCATTTCCATGTTTGATGCAGCTATATTAGCCTTAATGACTGTATGACAGTGATGAGCCATTCCACAGCTTGAGGCACAAAGTTGTTGACATTTACTTTCATGCACAAGCTAAAAACATAATCAAGTCTGTAAATATTTTAACACTACAGTTAAGAAATTAGAAATTGTAACTGCACTCAGTCACTTCCCTGCTGCATCCAGACGGATGTTCCTCACCTCACATTCGTGTGTCACGGAGCTGTAAGGCTTTGACTCGGATCGGCTGCTCATAGACGCTGAATGGGTTTGTGTCCCGTCTCTCTCGCTGCCCGAATTGACCCCGTCCCCCTGCAGGCTGTCATCGTCATCGTCCTCTTCAGACCCCTCTTCGTCGTCAGCTTCTCCGTCGCGGGTCTCCTCACAGTCGTCCTCATGTTCACCGGCTTCTTCTGCCGGCTCTGCCACCCTCTTCTGAGTTTTGGTCTTTGACGTGCCTTCTTCCTCTGAGTCATTGTCTGCGAAGGCGACAATAGAGAAGTCTTGAAAATGCCATACTGTCTGTATATGTCATAAGACTTGACTGCAAATAGCAATCGCTATAAATTGCCTCCTATGCCTAGATTTGTATGTAAGACTAAAACTCTGTTGAAAACTCTTCTAAATGTATCAATTTCCTTGACTTTTATCTATCTGGAATATGATTTTGCATGATGATACTTAAAAATTCCATAACGGAAAGGTAAGAAGGGTGGGTGTTTGGGTCTCAGCCAACTCACCTGGTGGGAAGTTTCGCCGAGGAGGTTTTCTGATTCGTCTCCCTCGAGAGCTCATGTATGATGAGCTGCCAGCAGGTTTCAGCTGGGATTCTGTAAACAAATAGAAAATATCTCTTAGAGCAACTCTGTGATAATATGCATTAGGAGCTTAAACGCCAAATGGATATATTCAAAGTCATTCTATTACTACGCACTTACTGGGCGTGTAGTCAGCATCAGATGGGTCATCTTGAAATGCAGGTGCATCTGGTGCAGCACTTTCCTCCTCCTTCTTTACAGATATCTTCTTTTGAGCAGTAACGGGACCTGTTTTGGGGGATCGTCCTCGGCCCGAGGGGGTTCTGGCAGGGTTGGGCCGAGAAACAGTCTGTTGTGTTTGGGTGGGGATGTCTTCCGTTACATTTTCCTCATTTTCTGTGGGCTTTTCATCTTCTGTGGGGGTGCAGGGACTCTCCTCTGCTTGAGATGCCACTTCTGCCAGGTCACTCTCCAGTTCCTCAGTCTGCTCTACTTCACCTTGTTTCTCTTCTGGTTTGTTCATGAAAAAGGGTTGAAAAAAAAGGTTTCCTTTTTTAATAGAATGTGGTGGATAATTACTATATATTAGGCTCCATATTTTATATGTGGTGAATTTGTTCAATTTAAATCTGATAGGGCTAATAGCGTAGCAATAACAACAAAAAAGTAACCAAATTAGACTAATCAATTGCACGAAATAAGGAATTCATAAAATTGTATCTTAGAAATGCTTCACCAGATGTGAATTCTAATTAAGGGTTAAAATCTCTTCAATACAATAACAGTAAACTTATAAGAATGCCTGAACAACAGTTTAAAATGTAAAGCTCTGACTTCGTATCTTCTAATAAATGCAGGAAAAGAATGCTATTTGTAATGACTGCTATTAACTATGGAGAGAGGGGGATTACCTAGTAACTAACAACGTAAACAGAGGAAACCTCATGTCTTGGAAAGTGACACATCAGATTGTTAAATTAATTCAACAAAGAAAACGTGTCTTGTAAACCTAACCTGCCCCTTTCTACATCCGCAACAATTGATCGACCAGGTTCAGCACTTGTGAATGGAAGACACAGATCATTTAAGGGTTCCGACATGAATATGTACAGAGGTTTGATGCATTAATCTGGACTCACCAACGGCGAAATCCAGTGTTATGAGGGACGGAGCAGGATTTGCCATTGACTGGTAGGCAGAGCAGGCATTTACAATTTCTTGCATCTGTAGAAAGTTAGCGACAGCCAGCACGTCTTCTACATTCTGTGGACTTAATGTCAGCTTGGCTGTGTACATAAACTCCAGGACCTGACCCAAACCTGCAACAATAATCAACAATACAACAGGTCTGGTTATACAGCAGTAATGGTGGGGTAAATTAACTATTATTAAAGTAAAGCACTGCGACGGTATGAAAAATCAGAGCGCTGCAGGATGGATATAACAAAATAAATGAAGTACATAATGTGAAAGTATACAGAGATACGTGTCCACAGGCTGACGGGAACCCACCTGCTGCATTGCTGATGTCCAGGTGCACCACATCTTTCTGGTCCAGGAACAGGGTGCGGAAGTAGACACTGCAGGCCGCCAGCACAGCTTTGTGGGCCTTGAAGTCCACCCCGTCCACAACAAAGGTGCAGTCACACAGCAGGCCCTGTCTGCGCTGCCGGTTCAGTTGCTCCAGAACTTTCCCACTGTGCCATGGGAACTCCATCGCCCCGAAGCCGTGAGGGAGGGCGGAAGAGGCTGGATGCTCTGTGGACACATCAGGAAAAGGCTCAAAAGGGCTGATAGTCGGCTCGGCCAGTTTGTCTTCACTCTGGCATGACATCCAATCATTGAATGTCACCGCTAAGGCCTCAGTTTCTTCAATTTTTTCCTTGTTATTTTTAGGGGCAGTTTTTCCTGTTATAAAAAGGTTTTTATAACAGGTTTTTATATATTTTTATATATATATATATGCAATACAATACACTGTGCAATTATAGTTATAATAGTTTTTCTGTCTGTACATATAATATTTCAGTTATTGTGGATTATTTTCTGTTTTTATTGCTTATTTATAATACTTTACCACATAATTCCATATGTGTTCCTTCATAGTTTGGATGTCTTCAATATTAATCTACAATGTAAAAAAAAATAAGAAAAAAATAAAGAAAAACCATTGAATGAGAAGGTGTGTCCAAAAACTTATGACTGGTATATATATATATATATATATATATATATATAATCCACAATAACTGTATATTATAAATATTAATATGTACATATAATATTTCAGTTATTGTGGAAAACTTATTTATATACTATAATTGCACAGTGCGGGACTAATAGAGGATTATTATTTTATATACATATATATATATAAATATATATATATATACATATGTGCAATTATAGTTATAATAGTTTTTCTGTCTGTACATATAATATTTCAGTTATTGTGGATTCTTTACTGTTTTTATTGCTTATTTATAATACTTGTTTTTATTTTACTTGTTTTTCTTCTACTATGTCTCTTGTTTGCACTATAACCTCTCTGCTGCTGTAATCCTGTAAATGTCCCCACTGCGGGACAGAAAAATAATAGAGGATTATTATATATATATATATATATATATATATATATATATATATATATATATATATATATGCAATACAATACACTGTGCAATTATAGTTATAATAGTTTTTCTGTCTGTACATATAATATTTCAGTTATTGTGGATTCTTTACTGTTTTTATTGCTTATTTATAATACTTGTTTTTATTTTATTTTTTATCTTGTTTGCACTATAACCTCTGCTGCTGTAATCCTGTAAATGTCCCCACTGCGGGACTAATAGAGGATTATCTTATCATATATATATATATATATATATATATATATATATATATATATATATATATAATGTATATAGGTGTCCCCTGGCCGCCTGGTTCGACAGCGCAGTGCATCGACTACACGGCCTGCATCCTCACGGCTTTGTTATCGGGGATGAGCTCGTCGTGCCTGCGGCGGCGGAGGCACAAGATGGCGGCCGCTGTGTCTGCGCGGCCCCGTCGCTTGTTGTTCTCTCCCTCCGCTCTACTTACGCGCCATTTTGACCACGAACAACCAGGTGCGTTTACCTGTGCGCGGTGGCGTCTCCGGTACCGGGTTCAGTGAAGTGACGTGAAGAGTTCAGCACCAGAGCCGATCGAGTGCTTCGGGGATCGATGCTGCCCAGCTCGCTCCATCCAGCGCCATCTTCCTCTCGCGGATCGATTGAGAGACCGCCGGATGTGTCACGGGAGCACGCGCACTGCGGACGCGCGCAGTGCCCGCGACGACCACGTGGTGGCGCAACGTGCTCGATTACCTGAGATTCATCTGATGATGAAGACATGAATGAATGAATGAATGAATGAATGAATGACCTGTACATGTGACACAACACAATGATCATTATTATTATTATTATTATTATTATTATATATTATTATTATTATTATTATTATTATTATTATTATTATTATTATTATTATTATTATTATTATTATTATTATTATTATTATTATTATATCATTATTATTATTATCATTATTATTATTATTATTATTATTATTATTATTATTATATTATTATTATCATTATTATTATTATTATTATTATTATTATTACATTATTATTATTATTATCATTATTATTATTATTATTGTTATTATTATACATTATTATTATTATTATTATACAACTACACAGACACACAATAAATACACATACTATACAACTACACAGACAATAAATACACATACTATACAACTACACAGACAATAAATACACATACTATACAACTACACAGACACAGACAATAAATACACATACTATACAACTACACAGACAATAAATACACATACTATACAACTACACAGACAATAAATACACATACTATACAACTACACAGACACAGACAATAAATACACATACTATACAACTACACAGACAATAAATACACATACTATACAACTACACAGACAATAAATACACATACTATACAACTACACAGACAATTAATCTTACTTCCTGTTTATACAAAAGTCAAGTTATTTCATTGATTTTTGTCTGCTTTGTGTTGTACTGTTGGTGAATGTAAATGTCAGGCTCCTTCAGGACATAAATAGAGAGAATAACACCAGAATGTGGCTGTCATGATGCTATTGAAACTGGAAATTATATATATATATGCAATACAATACACTGTGCAATTATAGTTATAATAGTTTTTCTGTCTGTACATATAATATTTCAGTTATTGTGGATTCTTTACTGTTTTTATTGCTTATTTATAATACTTTACCACATAATTCCATATGTGTTCCTTCATAATTTGGATGTCTTCAATATTAATCTACAATGTAGAAAAAAATAAAAATAAAGAAAAACCATTGAATGAGAAGGTGTGTCCAAACTTTTGACTGGTACTATAGACAGAATAGACAGAATAATTATTATAACTAGTATTGCACAGTGTATTTGTATTGAACGTGCAGGGTGTGCAAGTTCTTTAAAGAATACTGATGCAGGATCACTTCCAAAGCACTCTCCAAGCAACATAAAAAGCATCTATTTCAAGAAAACTTAGGTACAGTACAACGTCATATGCTAAATCATGTTGTAATTTGGTCTGTAAGGAGATGCACTTATGACTTCTGGTGACTAGTTCTCTTGAATACCTATGTTGAATACACTTATTGTAAGTCGCTTTGGATAAAAGCGTCTGCTAAATGACTGTAATGTAATGTAATGTAATGTAATGTAATGTCTTTCACAGGGAGCAGCATTCCAAAATGCAAAGGCCGAAGCCTTGCTCAAACATATGGAAAATTACAGCCACACAACAAAGGTGTCCAAATAATTTTGCCTGAATAGAGCCTTTGAAATCCTTTTCTCGTGAAAGCAGAATAGGTGCCTCATAAATGCCTCCCTGCACAAAAGACGGGAATAAAAGCACCATCTTTCCTCTAAGCTTTCTCTAATTCATTTTGAGAGTAGTTCGCCTCGTGGGGTTCACTGCTTACCCACCTTTAGGCCGATATTTGTGTCTTTATTTGGATATATAGTAAAGAAAACAATGGTGTTGTGTCAATCATGCTTTCAAAATGAATTATAAGAAAGGCATAGTTAAATTCTGGTTCTGTTCTAAAAAAACACATCTTGGACAGCGTCTGAGGACTTAGTACTGAGGTTATGTCCACAACACTCCCTCTTCCACCAAAATGTAGAGCACAAACCTAAAGGAGTTTCTAAAATGATCTTAATTGTTTCGGTTTTTCTTATTTGATATTTTTAATTAACCGTTAGCGTTCAGTTTAATTTCTTCAAATGAAGTGCTAAACTAAAAGAAGCTAAACTAAACTAAGCTTAACTGTCCATTGGTTGCCAAAACAAACTCCACCTTTAATAAATAATTTGGCAAGCCATACCTCAATCAAGAGACTTACACATTGATATTAAGTGTCAAAGCAGGATAATTTAATTCGCACAAATAATAATATACAACAAGTTATTATTAACCTGGCAACCATCAATTGAGGTGAGTCTTCATTTAAAGAACTGTGTTAGAGGACAGGAGTAGAGGGGTGAACTCATCAGTTAATTGCTATGTATGTGTGTGTGTCTGAGATAGAGAGAGAGAGAGAGAGAGAGAGAGAATGCTGTACATGTCCAACCACTGTGTCTCAATATGTTACATGCAAGTGTGACCTATCACTGCTGTACAGATAGATAGATAGTATAGATGAGCAGCAACAGGCATAGTTTCAGTCATGGTGGTAGAACGTCACATGTTTTATAGAGCACAGTGGCAGCTCTCTGTTTAGTGTTTAAAGTAGAATGGTTTAAGTGAAGACAGGAAATACAGGAAGTAGCATAAAAACACAAAACAAGTAGAGGCTTGTGATGGGCAAGCGGGTCCATCTCTAGATCTTGATCTCGGTGCGGAAGGTCTGTACGAGCTCGTGTTTGGCAGGGTGTCGGCGTGCCGTGACTGTTAGGGTCCCCTCGGCGCCCAGTGATGATGTCACTGAGGTGGGGTCCACGTCGTCGGGTAGCTGGCACTTGTGTGTGAAGGTGTTCATGACCGAACCATCCTGGGCCAACTGCCAAAGACAGAATAAGAGTGGTGACTTACTGTATTGTGACAGAGGACACACACTGTGTAAAGAGACTTGTCTACTTCAAAAGACTTTAGTCTCAAGGTCCTATCATGGGAGCACTCACATTGTTTTAAAGACGTATGTTACCATTCTATATCAAAAACAGGGCCACCCACCTTCTCTGCACGAACTTCAATCTGGTTGTTGGATGTGGTGACGATGACATCTTCAGGGGAGAAGTCTCGCACGTCAACCGTGAACTGGTACGAATCCCCAAGAGTCTTTATATTTCCAGATCCCCCTAACGCACAACAAGATGAGAAAAATGATGTTAGACCACAGGAGGAAACAGAAGTTTATTTCTCCCTTTGCCAAATCATTTTTACTCAATACTTCAGTTAACGATCAGTAATTGTCATTACATGTCAACAGCATAGAATCTATACTAAAATCTAACATTATTCAGGCTCATTATTTGGCCCCTTCCATAAAATGATCATAAAAAAAACTGACCAACAAGCATTTCTCTGTTTCTTCAAAGGCAGCTGAGAGTTCAAGTTTTTTAAAGAGGCTAAGCACATAAAACACATAAAAAAATCTGTGATTTATTTTGAAAAAATATGTTTAGAAAAATTGAATTTAATGACCCGTCATTACAATTGACTGAAAACAAAAACAAATATATGAAACAAATATATATATTTATGTGTTTTTATGTTTTGTTTTTGTATGTATATATATATATATATATATATATATATATATATATTGCTTACTTTGACATCACTAATAACATGAGATGTGATGGTGCTTTTTGATATTCATATTCCAAGAGTATCTACTGTATTTAACATTTGAGAGGTTAATATTCTTAATTAAAGGCACAAAAGTGATTAGTGTCTAGCTCTATGTCACTATGTGTTATTTGGCTCTCCATTCTTTTATTTCCATCACAGCCCATAATGTAGTTCATAAAGTTTAATATTTATTTGGTTTCCCATGGAATTCATGGACATAAGGACTACGATTGATCAGTTGACCAGCTTTGTTTAGACCAAGCAATAAGATGCATGACTTCATTTTGTCCATAGCACTAGTATTTATTGCTAGAATTTTGGAATCCGTAAATGGCTATGAGAATTATGAACGTAATTTTCATCTTGTCGGAATAAATTTTGCAATGTTATGATTAGTAAGAAGATACACTAGAGACACATATGATAATCATGCAGTGAGTGACTGTTTGTCCCCAGTGAGAATAATGAGATCATACACAGACTGGAGATGAGCTTGTGTGTGTGTGTGTGTGTGTGTGTGTGTGTGTGTGTGTGTGTGTGTGTGTGTGTGTGTGTGTGTGTGTGTGTGTGTGTGTGTGTGTGTGTGTGTGTGTGTGTGTGTGAGATATTAGCCCTGACTTCACATATGCCGGTTAGTTTGACTGCGTGACATCTTTCCAATGTGTGTGTGTATTTGGTGTGTACACCGGTCACCGGGCAACCATCTGGTCATTCCTCATGCAGACGTCATTGCAGATACTCAGTGTGTGAAGTCACACCACTGCAGTCAGTCCAGCATTCCCCAGGCATGCATGTGTGTGTGTGTGTTGTTCTCCCTTTAGCTGCACCCACCAACAATGGTTCCCAGACGATTCTGCTCTGCCCCTGACACATGGTCCATTTAAAGGTCCGATGTCACACGTTCACACGTCTCAGTGCACCAGCGGTGAACTGACACAGAGCAGTTTACACCAGCTGCACACGTGACTGAGCTCGAGGAAGAGCAACGCAGGCAGTGCAGAGTGAAATGTCTCCTGACCTAAATGTGTATTTTACACAAACGCCCTGAAAAACCTGCAAGAGAAAGTCGAGCAGTGCCTCCAAAAACACAGCTCCAACTTTAGAATGAATTCCATCGTGTAGCGAACTTGTGTATATTTTATCATTCTTTTTAAAGTTACTCCATCTAACCAGGCTAAACTCTTGATTAGAAACACGTTTTATCAGCTCACATCAACCACACCAGAGACCCTTTGCTGCTTTTTTTAAACTCATTCCTGCCTGTTGTCCCCCTTCTCTCAACTGTGACCTCAGATATGATTTTTTTCTCTGTAAAGTGGTAAAAAATCATATCTGAGGTGACAGTTTAAACAAATAGCTTCCAAGCATGCACCAACATCTCAGTCAAAGCTGTCCCTTCAGCCTGCTGTTGTTATTTTGTATACAAAACCAGTTACAGAGACCTGAAATTGCTCCCAACTTACTGGAAAAGCCCAGGGCGTCGCTCCCAGGCCTCATGAAGGAGCCAAAGTCCTCGGCAAACAATCCCCGGCTCTTCTCCATGTATGGGTTACCAGAGGATGAGGACGAGGTCTGGTGGAAACTACGCTCCGATCGATAGGCAGAAGAGTTGGTCACACTCATGGATGGCCGAGTGTGCTGGGTAAGGCAGAGGAGGAGAGTGAAGGGAGGGAAGAGGGAGGCGGAGAGAGATGATTCTTCTTCTGGTTTCCTGGGAGTCTTCCAGAGGGTTAAATATAAGAACCAAAACACACAGCTGTTCCGCTTCGTTCTTTCTCTTTCTTTCTATTTGTATAAACTTCTTGTTTGTATTTGGTAAAATTGTGTATTTGCTCACTCTCCAGCAGCCACCCACCCTCAGCCCTTATATACTGTACGGGCCCACAAGCTCATGGGCGGTGGGCACGTGTGTCACAGCTCATTGGGAAAGGGTAATAGTGTTCTATATTTATCATGGATGGAGAGAGGGGTCTGTCGTTGGAACAGTTCTGGGCATTGAAGGCTTTGAGGTTAAGGGCAGGCAAGAGAGGGAGTGTGATAGGGAGAGGTAGAGAAAGAGCAGGGGCTGATGGCTGGGGGGGGGGCAACAGTTGTCAGAATTTTCAGACACATCGCCCCTGAAATAACTTTTCTCTCCTCTCTTGCGTCATCAGTCTGTTCTCCTTTAGTGCCATGAATTTGTTCTAAAAATGGTTCCTCACACAGTTCTGCCATTAAATGACATTTCATCCAATAGTTACATCTCATTAGAGAGATTATTCTCATCTGTTATTTGATCTAATCTCTCATATGATAAACCTCTGAGCACCCAACAAATGACTCAGTGGGAAAGGTTGTGTTCTCACGATGGGAAAATAGGATCCTGGTCTTTTCAGAGGATAAGTTGAGAGCAAAACAAAGATGGAAAGAATGCGTGAAAACAAAGCCGTCCGCGGGAGCAGGGGACTTAGTGGTGACATTGCTTTGTGGCTATTAATATCTGCACAGGCCATCGTGATTAGAAAACACTCACTGCTCTGCTCTCCCCTCTCGTCGGTGCTTCTGACAGCTAATCCATTAAAATCCATTTATGGGCTCATCGACATAACGGATTCGACTTCTGCTTTGTCTTTTCAGTCAAGAGGGGGGGGGGCTGCCTTGGATTTACAGACGGTATGTATTGACAACAATCATTTATTGACCGACACACTACAGACGCAATGCAGAACATCAGGTGTCTGCAAGAACAGTCAAGTTCAAAGGCAGTCCGCTGCTGAAATAAAATACACAAAAGGTTGCTCTCTTTTGTTTTGAAGCCATGTTTGAAAGGTTACCCAGCATTACTAATGACACCACACTGTGATATGTGCTTCCAGTCTTATCGGTATAGAGCTCAGAGCCCTCTGCTGAAGGTCTAAATCCAGACCAGCAACTCACAGTTTCCCTGTCAGGGAGCACACAGAGCCTCCTCCCCTCCATAGTAACAGCAGGAATATTGTTGAGAAAAAAAGCTAGTGGGAGCCTTTGGAATATGTTAATAATGTTAATGATGTTGGTCATATCATTTTCTTAATCATGTTTTTATCATAAGAAAGGTCAAACTGATCTCAGCATGGAAACATGAGTAATTTACCCAAATCATTGGTTCCCATGCTTGGGGTTGGGACCCACAGACGGGTCACCAGATAAGTTTGAGGGGTCAAGAGATGCTTAATAAGAAGAAATAATAATAATGATAGTATAAAACATTTCTGATGCACAAATTATGGTTTGCTTTTTTTGGTTAAAACTGGTCGCATCACAAAAAATAAAATAAAAAAGGCAGCTTCATTCCATCAGAATCAAACCCTCAACCCAACTCTATCAAAAAGGAAAGAATCAAAATGCTGTTCTGCCTGTTGTTTATTCTGAGGGAAGGAGTTTAAAACCTATGAACCCTAGTCGGTACAGTTAAATGCAATTAAATGAAGAGATGATGCTGATGGGTTATATCCTCACACACGTGTCCTCAATAAGATAAAGAATCACAAATATATAAATAAGATAAAATATTGCTAATCATAACTTCAGAGAGCTGGACAGGAGCACAGGAATTATGAAAATGACAAACAAGAATAAAATAAGAGTCAATCTGATCTAGCTGCCAGCAATCAACTTTGTCTCAACTGTGACTTTGAGTCACCTCTATATGTGTGGGCTTGTGTTCTCATTCCTATCTGACCACATAGAATGAGCGCACACGGACACACAGTCACGCCCGCACATGCACGCGCACACACACACCTGTGTTTAGGTCTTGTCTGTCTCAGCTGCTGCTTGTTACATAATGTTGCAGGCAGAGGGACAAGTCCCACAGTGAAAGACACACAGTGGCTGAACGGGAAGGTCATCTTACTGCAGCTGATTCATTTTATGAAGTACTATGGTCAGCTTTGTGAGCAAATGATAAAGTAGTCATGAATAAGAAGCTTCGAAGAATGGGAGCTCCATTCACTGGCTTCACCGCATAAAGAAATGATCTTTCATAAAAAGCTGCACTTCTCCTGAAAAGCCTATTTATTGGACTGAGTAAAATACAAGTCAATGAATTTTTTGTTAAAATAATATTTAATACAAATATTTACATTTCATCTGTTCTACTTTTTGTAAAGAAAATATGTAACTGCTCTATGTTAATCAAATAACAGACCAATCAAGCAATTATACAATGAATTTCTGATTTTATCTTCTTTTTTTTGTATCATCTGAAATTGACCAAGATTATATTATCATATCAAGTTTCCAATCATTCTGGACATTCTTCCATCGTGTGGGGGAAAAAAAGCTACATCAATTCATTTTTGGTCACTTGGGGGCAGTGTTTGATGTTATAATCATTTTACCCATTGTTGACATGAATATAAAAAAATGCTGATTAAAGCAGCTTTAAGACATGCATAAAATGACACACCAACACAATGCACATGTTTCCTGATTAAAGAATACATTTTGAAAACAAAAAATGTCTATATCAAAACAGACAATCATTTCCTACTTCTTCAATTGCTGTTGCTTGTATATATATTACAATACTAAATGTACAAAGAAAGGAGAGGATATACAACAGCAGCAGGTTCAGCCAACATGCTGTGTCATGACCCACTGGGTTTAGTTGAATTACCACTCAAGTTGTTCTGAATGGCAAATCAATATTGTAAATAATAAAATAAAAGTGTAATGAAATATTCTGAGAACAAAACAACAAAATCTCATCTGATCACAAATGGAGTTTTGTATTTCATATGTTTTCATTTTGAAAAAGCAATATTCTCTCGTAAAGAGTCAGTGTTGGGCTTTAGAATCTGTGTTACATAATTTGTTTTGCCTTTTCTTACAATGCCCGAGGGGGACTTCTCAGGTTGTCAACAATGATTATTTATCAAGAGTTAGAATAAACTCCTGTCTGGCTCTCTGGTTGCCTAGGTGTGCTGTTCCCATGGAAACAAGTTTTTATGTTGACAAAAGCAGTCTGTACATTTCCATAATGAATATAGTGGCTGACGCTCACAGCATGCAAATCTCTGTAATAATACGAGTGCTTATTGAAAGCCGAATGAGAAGGTGGAACTGAGGGAAGTAAACATTAACTAAAGGCTAATTTAAAGTCTGTGTGTGCGTGTGTGCGTGTGTGTGTGTGTGTGTGTGTGTGTGTGTGTGTGTGTGTGTGTGTGTGTGTGTGTGTGTGTGTGTGTGTGTGTGTGTGTGTGTGTGTGTGTGTATGCGTGCGTCTGCCTGTGTGTTTCAAGATCTGAACAATGATTGCCTTGACCTTGAGAAGTCTGATGGAATTAACAAACCCTTGACTTCTTACCAAGTATCAGATAATTACAGGATTCATGATTATCATTTCATGTCGAATGTCTTTCTGGTCCCTCAGGGATTTTCAAACGACTCTTTGAAGCCAATCAAAAGTCATAGCAATATCATCTGTAGCTATAAATCTTCAACTGACTCGGTTTCTCATCTATTTCAATTATTTCCTGCCCTTTATATATACGATAACCTTCCTTTTGTGATATCTTTCTACAAAGAATCCTGTAATCTCTGCTCGTAGAAAATGATTGTAAGACCGGTATATTATTAAGCAAGTTTGACAATATCTATAGATCAAACAGGTGTATATATACTAATAATCACCAGTAGTACCAGTTCTTTTTTACATTTAAGGGATTATGCTACACTGGAACAGACATGAGATATAATTAATTTCTGCAGTATGGTTGATTAACAAGCTCAAAAGCGTGAAAATGTCTCTCTCACTGCTCCTCTATAATCAAGACGGATGAAGGGCACTTGTTCCACCAAAGAGTTAATATTAGCTACCCTTTCAACCATGACTGCTCCATCACTTCTATGCTGGTGCTTTGACAGAGGTCAGAGTACCAACACTTCCAGTGCAACTAGCGGGTAAGTCTACCTGTCTTCTATTTGTGTTTTGCAGTAGCAGCATTAAGTTTAGCCGTGCATTTATATTTTTTCTACCGTCATTGAGCCTCAGTGTTTGATTGAGACTGTAATCACACAATAACGGCAACACTTCAAGACAAAATGAAGAGCCCGGAGGAGCCTGCTGGGGGTGAAACCGTCGGAGAGAACGACGACTGGGAGCAAGGAAATCAATCAGACACATCCTATAATAAGATTCTGCTCCTCGCTGATCCATGGAAACCATGCCGACGGTCCCGTGCAACTGTCAAAGGTCAGACTGAAGTGGAAAATCACTAGAATGTGATCAATACCGACCCGATCAATACATCAGAGAGTAGCTGTTTCATGACGCCCATCTGAGACATGAATTTGAGCTTTGAGCTTCATCTCAGAAGTCATAGATTGAGTTGACGGACAACGTACTGTGTTAGAAGACATTAAGGATGTGATATGTAATGCTTTTAAAATTAGGAGTTACTGGCAGACAGATAGTGACTGTTTTCCTTAATACTGAGAGCTTTCTATTTCATTAATATTAATTATCCATTCATACATAAGTGATCTGTTGCATTCTCCATTTCATATGTGTTACTAGATTTCTTTACATAGTGATGTTAATGCAGTCATTTTAACTAGAGGGTGTGTGTTGTTTTCTGTATCCTGTTGCCATTTGCCTTTGACCTTGTTCCCATTGGAGAACCTTTAAGGTCATATTTATAGCCTTTTCCAATAGACTAATCATAGCAAACAATAACCTTTAAAGAACCCTGATTAGTTATTTCTCATATTCCGAGGCTGAAATTGTCACTTCAGTAGCACATAAATACACAGAACTCCCCAATTTCAATCTTATCTGTATTCTGAAAGTTTATACTGAGTTTTGTTCGTCATCCGTAGCCTAATTTATGAAACATTTGAGCCCTAAAACGTGGCTAACATTTATCTTTTATGGCCATTTACATACTATTTTCTGATTAATGTAATATAAAATATATCCAAAATTCCCTGTGCAAAAACCTTTGACTTTAATGTAAAAAAGAAAGAAAAAAATTAAAGCATTTATAAAGATATCTGTTCTAGATATTTATGCAAATGAACACATTGTTACTTAACACTTTATTTGCATATTTAAACACAGTTTCAAAAACTTGTAAGTTTCATGATATATCAAGAAATCAAATGCGGAAGTTTCACCCTATTCATTAAAATGTGTCTTGGGCAACATCTCCAAAAATTGTATTTCACTTTAATGCATATTTCTAGCCTCACAAGACCCAAATGAAACTTTAGGGCTAACCCACATGTTGTGTCCTTAGCGGGGCTGCTGAAGCTGAGGTGTTGTCTGGGATCATTGTGTGGGATGGAGTGGTACGGCTTTGCTGCTCTGGGCATTCTGACGGCCATCCTCAGCTTCCTGATGGACTTCAGTGTGACAAAGCTGCTGCGAGGTAGACGCACTGATGTACAACACACAATCTGAATGAGCAAATGACAGAACATTAATGTTTCTCTTTCACTCCACATGTAGCACACCAGTGGCTTTATGTGAAGCTGGAGGGCCACAGCCTGCTGCAGTTCTTCTGCTGGACTCTTTACCCAGCATGCCTCTGTGCTGTCGCATCATCGTTCTCCCACAACATCTGTCCCTTCTCCACAGGTCTGTCCAGCAACAGTTTAGATTTAAAGGAATTGCAACTAGGCAATTCCTTTGGGAGTTGGTGGAGACCAAAGAAGCACAAAAAGTGAATATTGGAGTCACCTTTTTTCAGGCGGATGCAAAAGCTACTCCAAATTAATGCTACTTTTACTTAGTACTTGCTAACTAACTGATGATGTGTTCGATTTTTTCACTTCCCACAGATGAGAGCTAGTGATGCTAAATGTAGACTCAGTAGTTTCCTTGCACCCATACAAGCAGTAACAAATGTTAACTGGCTAGCCTAAATGGAAAGAGGATATATGGCAACAATATAAGCGAAAAAATTGATTCCACTTTTTTGTCCTTCATTTTAATGATATTTTGTATACATATTTCATTTTAGTAGAATGTATATATAGAGGCTGAAACCTGAACAAAGGTCAGATTAGCTGGCATTTATTATAATGCACCGACCAAAAGTGCAGAACGGGGAAAGGCCAGGCTACAACCTGTTCTATTGAGAGGAGCCAATGCTAAACTTGCATTCTTTTTAACAGCCAGTAGTGTCAAATCCTGCGGTTGCATAAAGACGAGTGATTTTGTAAGAGTCTATGAAAATACCCCTACTTCCCACTTGATTTATTACCTCAGTAAACACATGTGTGTTTATGTCTCAAGCCCTAGTTTCAAGTCTTCTTCAATCAACATGTTGATTTAGTAAATAACGATCCCATTTATAGTAGAACAGATGAAAAATCAGGGTATGTGTTTTCATCAACACAGAAATACAGTCACAAGAATTTTATTGTTTGGAAAATTGATTAGGCACACAGATGCGGTACTAACACAGGACAGACATGTTTTCACAATGGACCAATTGTTTTATTGGAATAATCAGATAAGCAGGGACTGGAGATACTGGGGAGAAAAAGGATATTAATAACCAAATGAAAATTACTGAAACCAATTAAGGGAATAAAAATAGTTCCATTTTAATTTAAGCTAAAAAGAAGCCAGAATTCAAAATCTAAAACTTTATGGCAACCATTACCAACTGGGTTGTTTTTGATTATTTTTGTCACTAGGCAAAAGCATGCTGAGGCCACTTGTGGAGCAGCAGATTACACTGAGGAGTGCCCAGGGGTGCTACTGCTTAGTCCGCAGCTAAAATAGTGCAATTTGTGTTTGAGTGATTTTACTTGGATGCAAAGGGAACGGGGGCCTAACCCCCCAACAATGCAACTATGCTACATTGAAAGAAGGGGAATTTACAGAAAAATAATCAAAAACAACCCAGTTGGTTTGACAATACAAGCAAAAGAATGATACTCAAACAAAACAATGAGCTAAATTGAAACTGCAGAAGCAAAACGGCAGCGAGGGAACCTACAAAGGGAAAACAGGGATTAACAGGGATCACAATGCTGCATACTAAAATGATACATTTTGATAACGTGACCCTATTCACCACCTCTGTGGCACAGGCCATTAGGTGCCTTATATAATCTGGCCCTAATTAGGGAAATGGTTGTGGGAAGAGTCCGGCCTGGGGCTGCGTTCCCCAACACAACACATTATATTATATTCACTCTCTTATGTGCTGAGCATCCCCCACCACATAAGGCTTATAGCACATGATACAGTATCCTCAAAGGGTGTACTTGAAAAAGGAAACATGAAGCAAATGGCATTGAGAAAAAGTCATGTGTGATATTATCTTCTTGAGGGGTAAAGCGAACGTACAAGACGAAAAGTCAACTATGATTTTATCTGTCTCAAAAAAAATCTTTAAAGCATGATGTATTTTCAGTAAGAAGGTATCTCTATGCTTGTTTTTAAGTACGCAGTGCAGGGGAGGAGTCTGTGCGATTTAATATGAATGAAGTAGAAAAGCAAAGATCGACCTTTAAGAGACAACCTCAGCATGTGTCCACTTTTTCTGCCTGGTCACAGGACACTCCTGCCCCAATCGGCTACATGTTCATGTTTCATGGCTTCTGCCCCTAACAGTATGAGCACATTGCTATCTTCTTGCCAAGGAGAACTTTTAATAATTTAAACCAACCAGAAATGGGCAAATGTGCTTGATTTATGTGACAAAGTTCCCAAAAGAAGCAACTTCAATACTAAAAACATGACAACATAACATTACGTATCAAAAACTAAATTGTGCTTCATTTGTTTTTGGTGTTGAACGTCCTTGCCACCCTCTCACACTGTTTAAATATTCTGCAATCATTCCTGCGCATTCACTGGGAATAGCTTTATTAAAACTGCTTGATTGCTTTAGTACGTCTGAGTCTTTCAAAAATATTGACCTGTCACTTCATTTCTCCACAGGCTCGGGGATACCAGAGGTGAGGACCATGCTGGCCGGCATTGAAATGCCTCATTACTTGTCTCTCACTAATATGTTTACCAAGTTCCTGGGCCTTATCTGTACACTGGCAGCCGGCAGCACTATTTTCCTGGGCAAAGTGGTGAGAGGCGTCTCAGTGTACCTGTTTGCCATACAAAGCATCCAGCTATTCTTTAAAACTGTATGTTATGAGTTATGAACACAGCTCTCTTTATTTGTCTCTTAACATCAGGGTCCGTTTGTGCATCTTTCCACCATGGTGGGAGCCTACCTGAGTAACCTCTGCACTCTTGTACAAGCCAATAACAAGGTAGGCCTTAGAAAAGAATAAAGTAATGGGTTTACCCACTTTACCTGGTGGAAACCAAAACAGAGCAAAAAGGAGAGTGAACATTGGACTCAAATTCAACATGTTTCCATACAGCACGACTCTAAATGAAAGCTAACACTGAGTGTGGAAAATTCACTCTTAAGCTTGAAATTTGTTTGACCAAATCATCTTGACTGAAGGTCTTTTCACTAATCTAACAGTCTCCATCTGCTGAGGAAGACCATGACATTCTGTTGAAAAGCCAGTAATTACACCTTGAGTCAAGACCATTTTGTAGAAGAGAGTTACGCACCATTGAAAACTCTTCGATGGGTGCTGAACCAAACAAGAGTTATCAAAAACATTGCAGAATCTGCATGCTGCACACACCATGGCCTATTTTTCACAATAGGTCGAGGAAGGCATAGCTTGTAAGGATATAATTAAATGTCATTGTGAAAATCAAGTTAAATATTATTGTTCTATATCTTTAAGAAAGAAATAATCAAATTAATTTAGTTAAATTCATTTCGGAAATTTAGAATTTTCCCCAGGTGTGGAACAATTTTAATTAAAATCATAATGAATGTTATTGTTACTTTCTGGAGGATATTAAAGTCTGAAAAGAGATAGAAAAGTTATGTGTATTTCTCTTTTAGGAAGAAGCTGCTGGAGAAATGCTGGTTGTATCTGCTGCAGTCGGCGTAGCCAGCTGCTTCGGAGCTCCCATCAGTGGTGAGGGAGCCGGTCCGGGTTCAGCATCAGGATTCATGAAGTATCTGCTCACGCTTTATCTGTCCTTATCACACTTTTCTGTCTAATGCAGTTCCCCCTAAGATTTACCACTTGTTAGCTTCAGGTATTTCCCTTTTATCCTCATCATAATGTCTATGTGTTCAGCATTTTCTCTCACCTCTTCCTCCTTTGATCACATCTCCTCTTAATGCTTTGATTCGCTCAGCTCAGTGTTTATTTCGTAACCTCGTCAGGGTTCAGCACCTCAGCTTCAAGCTCCATGTCTGCTCACACTGTAAGATGAATTCAAAATGTCAATATGATAAGCAACCCAAAACTTTAGAGATGAACACTTTGAATGCATATTTTTACATTTCCCTTTTGCATGATTTTTGACACACATGCAGGCTTTTTTGACTTCTGCTCATTTAGCTGATAATAATGAATGCTTCCTCACACTCTTCTGCTCCTGTAGGTGTGTTGTTCAGCGTGGAGGTGATGTGTTCTCACTTTGCCCTGAGGCATTACTGCCCATGTTTCTTCTCGGCCGCCTGTGGGGCGTTGACGTTCCGCCTCTTCTCAGTGTGGAGTGGAGATGGAGGTAATGGAGGCCCTGATTCTTTTAAAAAGCGCTTACACATGAGCAGGAGCTGCTACAGCAGGAAATGAAGGCCCATGGTTTTGTATAAAATGTTCAACAATTACACACATGGCTGTAATTTTCTATGTCCATATACTGAAATCAACCCATACAATTTGTAAAAGTGCTAAAGTTATGTTTTAGTGTGTATATGTTTTTAAATAAGCGTGTTCATATTAAAATGCAACATTTTAAAATTGAGTTTGGTTTAAGGTCCAGTGTGTAGGATAAGATAATACATAATCACCTGAAACTTAGAATCGCTGTGATTTTGTTACCTTAAAAGTATTAGTTTTTATCTAGGGAGCAGGTACTCTTCCACGGAGTCTGCCATGTTACACTACCATGTATCTACAGTAGCCAAGAATGGACAAACCAAACACGGACTCTAGTGAGTTACCTAAAGGCCTCCATAGTTCTCCTAAGTGTGTGGAAAGGGAGGGGTGAGCGGAGGAGTATTTAGTCGTTTACAATCTGCAACCTCCCCACCAAATGCCACTAAATCCTACGCACTTGTCCTTTAACTATTTTTCTCCCATGAAACAATGTCCCATTTGAAGGCCGACTGACATACTTATTTAAAAGTAAATGTAATGCTTTGTTCATTTTTGCGTGTCAGCAATGTTGACAGCCATCTAATTACGTGCTAATTTGACAAAGCTGGGAGAATCAGCTTTGTCAAAATTTGCAGAAACATTTCAGCTGACGGACGGCGAATTTTAATAAAATCTTAATGCAATGAAGCCAGGGCCGATTAGATTTTGAGAGGCTGTGGGAGAAGTAGGAGGGATGACTTCAATTTGTTTTGTGTCCACAGTGACTCCTCAGGCGTTGTTCAAAACTAATTTCCCCTCTGCTTTACCTTTCTACCCACTGGAGATTCTTCTGTTTGCCTTCCTGGGGTGAGTTTATTTTTTGACATCATCTGCATAGTTAAACTAGTCCTCTATTTGTCTAAGACTCACAAATAAAAACTGACATTTGGTTTTCATATTCATATCAGTCAAAATTAAAGTCTTTGACCATTTTCTGCTTTCCTACTATTCTAATCAGCATTCAGACCTTTTTTCTCATTCTCAATTATTTCCTGGCCTCTTCATCATCATCACTTCCCTAACAATAAGGCCTTCCGATAGTTTACTGATCCTGAGGTTAAAATAAGCTTCCTGTCTCCCACTGTGGGCTGACTGGGCTTTCTGTCTGCAAACAGGCTGCTGTGTGGAGCTGTGAGCTGCTGCTACCTCTTCTGCCATCGGTGGATCCTGCACTTCACCAAAACAAATCCGATCTTCATCAAAATGCTGACGACAGAGTGAGAGCTCTTTGGGATGTAAAAAGCCAGATAGTGATTCAGTGATGAGTCATCCGCCGTGTAAGACAGACTCATAAGATATATCTTGGGTGGAGTATCAGATCAAGCATGTTGATGAGCTAATGTTGCAGAAACCTGGTGCGTTTATATACTTTATTACAGGTTATTCTCTGTTTGCACCTGAATCTATTTTACCAAACAGATGTTATGCATCTAACGACTTTATAATTGATGATAAATGTTGGTGCAGGGTCTTTCAAGCAACAATTAAATGGTTTTAAAAACCCCTAGTGATTTCATCTATACTCCAGATCTAAGTAGTGTAAAACATTGTAAACCTTTGAAAGCATCGATCTGAAAAGCACCAGAGCTGGTTCAGTGCTGATGTTTATTCCGATAAAGTCACAGAGAGCGGTCAACCCATTGAAACGCAATAACATTTCCATAGGAATCACCCAAATGAAAGCACATTATAACAATGGTGCCTGTATATGTGAATACATCTCTGCAGGAAGGGTCTATACTCAGGCACGGTGGCCTTCCTCCTGGCATCTCTGACATTTCCTCCCTCTGCTGGTCAATATATGGCTTCTCAGGTAGATATGAACACAATTAAAGGCACAGTTCTTTTTGTGTGTGTGTCATCATAATTGATGACATGGAGCCATGCTATATATTGGAATTGTTGTGTATTTCTCAACCGATCACATTACTATTGTAGATAAAGATTTATCAAAAAGCATTATCAAAAATGTAAAGAATAAAGCTGGAGGTATTATATATTTTTCTTATTGATAACAAATAACATGAATAACACCAACGCTTTATTACTCAGTTGTTGGCTTGTTTTATCATCAGCATGAACACTGTAAGTATATATTGAGCCAATCCTTCATACACCCTTTGACACTCACTACAACAACAAACGGCTGAAAATAGTCCCCCAAAAAAAAATTTCTCCTGACTTTAGCTGAAAACCATAAATAATCAAATGGGATTTGGTGCCACGGACAGGGTAGGGAAGTCATACAGTATTGAGAGATGGATTGTTAAATAAAAATGTATTTTCTTTAAAAGTAAGAAAAAGAATAGAATAACGGCAGCCTTGTCCTTCATTGTTCACCCTTTGTGTAGTTTTTCTCATGTTTGCACAATACTCTGAATGGCAGAAATCTCTTTCACAGCTCACCATGAAGCAGCTCCTTACCTCCTTGCTGGATAGCAGGCAGTGGAGCTCTCAATCCCACAATGCCTCTGTTCAACTGGGGCCCGAGCCTTTGTTGGAGTGGAGCTCATCGGGCAGCCCAGTCCTTTCTCTGGCTGTCTTTCTGCTCATGAAGGTACAAGTAATGGGAAAACCAATCAAGAAGATTTTATAAATCTGTCTACCTGCATGCTAACCAACAAAGCACTCACTCCTGGTATTGCCTGGGGTCGCAGTGAAGCATAATTAACATGCAGTAATTGACATTTGCACAGAACCAAGATGAAGACTACCCTTTCTGGCTTAAATGTCTTCTGATATCTGATGCTTACCCAAAGCAACACTACGGATGGGAGGATGGATTTTGTGATTTTTAACAGAAAGCTCAGCAGCTTGCCACACAAGTAATGGCAGAGTAGACGGTATTGATCAAGAACCCCATCAACCAATACACATATCTAATATTCTCGTTTGCCCTCCAAGCAGATGGAAGTCTTACTTACTGTTGCAGGAAAATAAATGCTATTGAATGTGGACATTTCTGCATCTATAAGTTATTTATACTGCAGTGGGATCTGCTTACTGTGATAGTATTTTTCCCTCATTGCCACCCGCAGATGCGAAGTGGCAAAATTCTGTCTATTTTTGCAAAAATTGTGTGCAAACATCTCCCTGCACACAGCTTGACAAGTGACTCATCTGCTATGCCAGTATAGCTGTTGTGGCTGTTCAGATGGCTGAGGAGAGATTTGACAGTCTGTGTCTCTGTTGTTGGTTCTGAGATGTGGATGTTGGTCCTCGCCTGCACACTGCCTCTTCCAGCTGGATACTTCATGCCAGTTTTTGTCTATGGTGAGTGAAGGGGAAGCAACTGGACGAGTTTTCGTTTTGCAGAATACCTGAAGTCTGACAAATGTGTCTTGCTGCCTCCTCTCACCAGCATGCAAAAGCTGATCTGTAATCTGAAAGATTGAGAAACTCCTCTTGTGTGTGTTTTTTTCTATTTCTGTCCTCCAGGGGCAGCTTTGGGCCGGTTGCTTGGAGAAGGAGTAGCTTATGTGTCTTCCACTGGATTGACTTCAGGCCAGCAGTGGGCTTCTATAAATCCTGGGGGCTATGCACTGGCTGGTAGAAAACATTCATCAATAGCTCTTTGTTGATGATATCTGCAGTGTTTCTATCCCTTTCTCATCCACTTATTCTGAATGATTTATCCTACTTACTGTAAATCTGCCAAGAGCTAATATTTTGGACCAATATTTACGAATTTGATCATTTTGATGTAAAGTTATTTCAGAAATGTTCAAGTATTCAGTGTTTCATATCAGGATGCTATCATGTTAAAATACTTAGAAAGTAATCAACATAACCTAATTACTAACTATAGTTTACAACATCACTAGTACCCTAAAGGATACTAAAATTAAACTTGGTTATTTTCAATTTGGGGTGGCAAAGACAAGCACTTTTAATGGACGTACATTGATAGTGTGGATTTGTCCACAGCGATAACATAGCAACCCTTTTGATGGCTGTCACCTGTTCCCATTTGTCACTTAGACATAAAATATGGGAAACAGATTCAATGTCAAAAGACACCCTTTAAGTAGTATCTTAATGTGGTTTCTGCCTTGTAGGTGCAGCAGCCTTCTCCGGGGCTGTGACACACACCTTGTCCCCAGCGCTCCTGGCTCTAGAGTTAACGGGTCAGTTCAGCCACGCTGTACCAATCCTCCTCGCCACTCTGCTGGCCAATGCCCTGGCTCGCTCCGGGCACCGCCCATCTTTCTATGACGCACTCTCAATCTCCAAGAGGTTACCACACCTGCCCTCTCTGGTGAAGGCATGCCCCCGGTAGGTAGAAACAAGGTGTCAGAATGATTAAAGTTATGGGATGTTCACCTCCGTGGTCAGCAGTTACAATGAGTCGAGAATGAGAGCTGAGTGTGAGGCACAAGTGCAGAGAATGATCTTATTCCCTTGACTGCCTAGCTGACATTTTTCACAATAGACTAAGCAAGCTAAAGACTGTTTAACTTTCTAGAATGAAATGTGTTGTGATAGCTGCAGGTGGGAGGGTGGATTTTAAAGCTGAATTTCAATAGCAGGCAAAGTAACGACTTAGTCACCCCTACTGAACAAGAGCTCCATCAACCACCCACATAGCAATTTTCCTCAATTTGTGCTCTGTCAGAGGAAAACCGAAAAAATATGAATTGTATTTGGAAATTTCTGCAATAAAAAAGCAGTTTCTTATATCTGATGAAGCAAAGCATTTCTAATGCAAAAAGCTGTGTGAGAGAATCACTTTTTTGGGACATTAGGCTTCATCTGCCAGGAGATTCATTTGCCAAAAATTTATTTTTATCCATTAAAATGTAAATTAAATGCAAATTTACACTTCATGGATCCAACAGTTTAGTTTTTTGGTGTGGTCTTTGTCCTGAAGGCTGCACTTCAATTAAATCATCCCCCGCTATCTCTCAACATAACCCCAGGCTCATAATCTACAGGTGTCACTGATGATTTTTCAAAGGCATTTTCAGAGGCATTTTTCCTCACATTCTGCTATGAGTGAATATCCTTTGAAAGCACTGATTAGATATATATATAGAATTGACTAATCTAATTGTGGATGTTGGTTACATGGTTTAAGTGGGTACATATGAAATCTGAATGTATGCTTTTAATGGGCACATACCATACAGCAAATAGTAGCTCACTGAGGGGTTTTTTTTCGAGACTGGATTTTCAGCCTCTAAAAATATACTTGGATGGAAATCAAGTTGTCATCACCCACAGCCTTTTGTCGACAGCATTCAGGCTGAGACGGCTGCAAGTATTCCTCTGACAAACTCAGACTGCTCATGGATTATGTTATTGTCTGACAGAAGACGCTACTTGAAAAACAACTTGAAAAATGATTTTCCCAGAGTCTCCTGTGTACCTTGTGAATGTGTTGACAGGAGTAATTTGCTTCTGTTTGTACCTGGGCAAAGTCATCTCAGATCCGCTTTTGTTACCACTATCAAACCAAACCATTGATTTCATGAATCTTTACAACCTGAGAATGGTTTGGAAAAGGCATTAAACTCCAGATTTTTTATCTTAATTTAACCCAGCTGTGAGACGATTCCTCTCTTTGCAGGCTTCCCTCTACACCAGTCGGACAGGTTTTGGGAGCAAACTCAGTGCAGCTTCAGAAAGCAGCTGTGTCAGTGGAGGTGCAGCATGCTGTCAACACCAGCACTCACACACAAATCCCTGTGGTGGACTCACATGGTACGCAGAAAATTATATTTGATATAATTTTACCCCAGTCTTTTCTTGCCAAGGCAAGCATATTTTGTCCGAATTTTCCCACGAAAAAAAAAAATATATATAAGTGGCAACATGGAATATTGGCATCAGGATCCTTTAGAAAATGTCAGATACATGCTGTATAAAAACAGTCCCTGAAAAGAATATAGGAAAATGATGAGAGAAATGATTGTAACAGCAGCAATTCAGCAGTGTTAAAGTCCCACGACAAGGAGCCGACAAGTGTGAGAAAACCGTCCATCTGAATCGCAATCACATGGATGAATTTTGAGAGGGGTCACAGCCCACAGTTTAGAGAGCTGCACGCACTGCACGCACTCTAAACTCTAGCAACGAGTGTTGAAACGAAAATTGATTTGCTCTCCTTTCTTCTGTTGAAGAGTCACAGGTTCTACTGGGCTTTGTTCTCCGGTCGGAGCTGCTGATGTTCCTGCGTCACTGCACGGCTGAGGTAAAAGGCTGGATGGAGGCACAAAGGTAGCTGTAGGTTCCAGGAGAAGGTAGAGAAGTGCACTGCCTGATGCTGTTTTATAGGCAGGTCGTGTCTGTGCAATCCGCTGGCTGACGTAAAAGCTCATCTTATGACACCTGACATCCATTTTGAAGCATTATAGTGATAGAAAAATAGAGCTGCTTTTAAAAAACAGTACATGTTCAGGAAAACAAGCACAACTGTGAATCATACTTTCTCAAATACTACTGAATGCTACTGCATACAAAGCCTGCATCTGTTAGAAAAGACATCAACACGTTCAATCATTTTGTGTTGTTCTGTTCAGACTCTGGAGAAACATCTGGATGAGGTCTGCTGCATTTACCCGACCTCTGTCCTGTTATCACCTCACAACACCGTTCAGGAGGTAGGGAGACGTTGAACAACTCTGCTGTATTTGAAACACTGGGAGTGGGAACGGGTTGGGTCAGCACCAATCAGCGGACAGACGAGATTAGCAACTAGCAAGTGAATTTAGTAAAACTTAGAAGTATAGCATCTAGCAGTGCAAGATATTCCCCTCAGGAGTTGGTGGAGACCAAAAAACCGAGCTAAAAGCCGGTGAATATTGGATTTACATTCCTCTGGTGACCAGACTCCAAAATAATAAATGATAATGTTGCTCAGTAACTGCCTCAGTATTGGAGGTTTATTCTTATCAGCTAATGGAATTAAAGTAAAAATTACATTTCCCAAAATGGTGAGCGATTTTTTTTTAGGAATCAGTCGCTTTTAATCCAGTTTCCCTTGCGTCCTCACAGGCCCACAGTATCCTGAGTCTGGTTGGAGTTCAGACCTTGTTCGTCGCAGACAGGGGAAGGCTGGTCGGGATCATCACGTGGCCAGAGGTAATAAGTGCTTGCGTGTTATGTCTGTATTCACAATTACTAACACTAACAAATATAATATTCAATGTTTTCTTAATGACACATACTGCTTGAGTTTGTCTGGTTTATCTTTGGGCATTTGTCCCGTCCATATGTACTTTGGAAGCAAGACCATGTCCTCGTGTGGATTTGTTATTGGGTGTACGAGGTAAAATGGCTACTTACGAATTCAAAGCTGTCTCTTCCCTCCCTCCCTATTTCTTTCTATATTTTCTCCTGCAGATGAAGAGAATATTAGAAGACTTGGCCAAAGAAATCTAAGCAGCGAAACACAGTAAATAAGCTCATCCCTACACCTAAAGCAAACATGAACCCATCTCTTTTTTGATTAGCAGTGACACAAGCCTGGCTTTGATAATGATATCACTTCTTTATTGCCCAAGCGTAACAATGTTTGCATACAGACAGAACTGTCATCAGCTGGAGGCTCTGTAGCATGTATTAGAGGTTATTGCCTGTTTTCTTTTTGTAATTAGCAGGGTCTCGTCCACCGAGGCAATTGCACACTATCTCATCCCCTGATCCTCGTTTTGTAACACAGCAATATTAAAAGCCTATAAAACTGTTTGTACGCCAAATAACACAATGTTGATGCGTTTTGGAGAGTTTGAAATTGGATTTTTACCTACCATGCAGTCTTTTTTTCTTATTTATTTCAGTACACTATGAAAAACACCCTGCAGTCCAGTGAAACGTCTTTGGGATGGGTGAACCATCAAATATCCACCGTACCCATATTTCCTAGTTAGACAATGTATCAACATCTTGTCGTGATAGAGGTACCTTGTTGATCACTCAACTTCAATATATCCGCCTACAAATTGTCTATAAAGGTTTGGAGTCCCAAGTTAAAGCTACTATGTATTGAAGTCTAAAATGTCTAGATTTGGTGCCCCCCAGTGATAAAAAAATTCAAAAAAAGTTAATTTTGGTATACATTAATGCATTCCTCCACAGCCGCCTGATAGCAACACCAATAATCACCTGAATGGTCTGATTTTTCTGAAAAAAAATAAAGAAAAATATTTGCCATCAGAATAATATGCATTACTACTATAGAAAATACTGAGTGATTTCTCATATTCATATGAGGAATATGACTAGGGTTGGCTTGGTAACAAGGTGCATGCTTGGTTTAATCAGCACTTGATTGAACTCCAAATTATTGTTTCTGCTTTTCTGTTGTGACAATTAAAACTCAGGAAATATGTGAATACAATCACACATCAAATCTAAATAAAATGTTTTACAAATGAATAACTGGGAATGTTTAATGAACCTGCCAAAAGAAAACATATCAAGGGAAATATTCTGATGCAGTAATTATTGAGATCTTGGAATACGGTGACATCACTATGCCAGACTTCAACTGTAATTATTAATAGTGATAAATCCCACAAATTATTGTCTACAGAGATGATTTATGCTAAGTTTGTGCATTTAAAGTCAACTAAAAAGGAAATTTATTTCTTAAGATTCTACATGCAAGAGGACTCTAAATGCTGAAGAACAGCTCCAATCCCTGTTTGCTGGTTTCCTCATGATTCCAGATGCTATATTGATTGATCGAATAAAAGAATCAATCTGTCTTTACAACAAGACTCAACAATAACTTGCAGCTATTCATACCGAAACTGTCCAATTTGATGCTGTCATATTTCCATCACAAAGCAAAGTTATTACAGATGTGGTCAAGAGAACTACCTAGGGTTCAAATCAGTTGTCCGTTCTACTTAAGGGTTTTGTTTCATGATGGATGTGATCGCCTTTTGTTCTGTTGTTGTGAGATACACTGAGATAACAGCCACAACGCACCACACGGTGCAGCTTCATTATGTGTAAACCCATGCTGAAAGAAACACAATGACAAATAACACTGACAGCTTCAATCTCCTACCATCACTCAAACACACAGCCATGCTGACATACATGAGGACATACACAACAACCACATGCACAGTCATGGGTTCTGTGTCCTTCTCCCTCTCTGCTTTTCTACACTTGTTTTCTTTTGCACTTTCCTCTGCATTTTCTCCTGCATTGTTGCTCTCAGACAGAAAAGTGTGAATAATAGCTATAGATGAGACCCAGACAGATAATTAGGTTTACGCATTCTTCACAACAGACTTCTTCTCTCTGGATTCAGGTGAGAAACCTCAAAGAAGACACATCTTCATGTTCTTTTTTTTCTACACTCATACTGCTCTAGCGTTTTATTGTATGCTGAATACAAAATTAAAATTAACAATGGAATTATGTACATTCACAAAAGTACACGCCTCAACATGGGAGAAAATACAATTTGCAGTCTTTGAATCTGAGGACCAGGCGCTGAAGCCTCTCCAGAACAGCCATTTGAGGGAACTGCCTCTCGAGATACCTCACAGATGTCTGCCTTTATGTTTTGGATCAGCCATTGCTGGTGGATGGGACTCGAGTCCCCTCTGTAGGGCTTGTTTTAGAGATTGCCATCAAGATTGCTGGCTTGCTTTTCTGTTAAGCCTAGTTATAAAAAACGTCATCCTCGGATAGCGAGCTGCTGTCTACGTGCCGGACAGCAGCCTCTGCAGTCGCAGTGCTTCTGTCCCCAAGGGGACGATCTCTGTCCTGCTGGGTGTTGGACGTCGGGGAAATGGTTTGGACCACTGGCGGACAGACCAGGTTGGCCGCTCTGTTGTCACCATAGGTCTGGGCGTGGATGCTGTACAGGTGCTGAGGAACGCTGAGGCTTCCACCATCCAGCAGGAACTGGGACAAGAAGTGGCTTTGTGCAGCTGAGGAGGGATAATAACAGTATTAGTCAAATGGTTGCTACTTGAAAACACTGCATATTCCAGAAAAAGTGGAGATGCTCTTAGTGCTTGACTTGTAGTGTCATTTATTCTGAACCAGCTGCTGCATGTAGCTTTTAATATAGATAACATAGGACTATAAATCCAATGAAATACAGTGAGTTTCCTACAAAGCTGATACAATATGGAGCTTAAATGTAGCGTTTCAGGTAGAGGCTGAATACAGGTATATTCAGACAGACACTATGTGAAAAATGATGTGTTTTTATACCTTAATGCTTGTTAACACGTTCTAGCAGAAACCCAAAATGCAAGTGTAAACCTAAATATTCGCATAATATGTCCCCTTTAAGATCAAAATAGGGTTGAGGTTGATTAGAATATGGTTGTTATTTTTTATTGCAGTTAAGCTTGATGACAAGCCATGGTGACATCCTCTAGAGACTATGAATGTGTGTACACAATTTCATGGTAGTGCTTCAAAAGTGGAGAAATTTCACTCTTGGGCCAAGAGACTTTGTGACATTACAGCAAAATTAAAAAAATCTAAATATCTGACTGATGCACACATCATGCTCATGATTCGTCCGCTCCTGTGGGTTAGTGCCAACCTGGTCTTTGAAAAATGTCCATATTTTCATTTAACATGTTGTATAACATATCTTATTATAAATATTTCCATTATACATAAAATCAATTAAGTTTTCCAGCAGTTATTGATATTGTCTGTTTGGTCTTTGAGATTATAATCAGCCAAATCCAGACAGAGACTAACGCAGCAGAAATGCCACATTTTATTCTTTTGGTTCACTTGTTTTCAGACAGAACAGATCTGAAAAGTTTGCAGTAGACCCCATAAAAAAAATCTAGCATTAAGATAAACAGAGACATTTCAGAGCAATAGCTTCAGTGACACACTTTTAAATTACCAACCTTGTAAACTGGTGGAGGGCTGCTCTAAGCTGTCATTCAGGGACCACACATTCATGGAGGCCTCGGCCAGGGCAAACTGCTCTGCTACTCCTGTGAAACAAACACGTTTAATGTTCTTTTTTCTCAGAAGTCACAAACGAAGGGAAATTGAATAGGTGCTCTAGATTTGAGTCACAGTCATGGCACAGCTTAAGGGCTATTGATTGTAGACGCTCTCTCTGCACAAGACAATCAAACAGAAACAAAGCCCACAGGGATCTGAGCTCCACTACATCTCCACCGACCACCACTTGTTTCTCTTGAATTTAATCATATCGTTTGACTCACCCGCGGCGAAACGAGCTTCCTTGATCTCATCCGTCATTTGGGAGTAGAATTGTTCATCCTCATGCAGCTCGGTCCCCATCCCCCCCCATCCTCCTCCGCCTTTACCCCTGGCCCCGCTCCAACCAACCCTGCTTCCTCTGGCCTCGCCACCTCCACCCCAACCCTTCCACTCAATCAGGTGAGCGACTCGCCCCTGGGCCATTGCAGTCGGCTTGGTGATATGCTCCTTTATCGTGGCCACCAAACCTAAACAAGAGGAAAAGAAGGAGGGCTGCATCATGATAAAACAGATTAGATGGACATACAGTAAGTGTGGTAGCAGAGGATATAAGGAGACAGTTTAAGGAAAAGCTAAAGTGATAGGCCACATGAAGTGGTGTACAGTAGGTGATAGAGAACAAAGAAAAAAATGTCACATTAAGGGACAGGAATATGGAAATGGAAAAAGAAGACACAAAGAGGGAAAGAATGAGTGTAATGAAATTGTTATACTTGAGAAGAAATTCTACACTTTTAGCATAATTCAGACTTTGAAGGTGAACATTTTCTCCTCTTTCATGTTTCAGGTTTCATAACCTGAAACATGAAAGAGGCGTTTCTGCAGTCTGATGAGGAGCTCCACTGAAGTTGAAAATGACATCACCCAAGGGGATTTTTGAGAGAATTGTACATTTTCTTGTTGATTACAGACCACTTCAACAGCACTGAAAGAATCTCAAGAGACAAGGGTAGAAAGGTTGAGGGAAATTAAGAGTTGAAGCAAAAGGGACAGGACAGGATACCTTGGTCATATTGCAGAACAGGAAAAAAAAAACAGATGTGAAAGGACAAAAAAAGCAAAGGTTGAAAGAGCAAAGGTGGAAAAAGGGAACAAGGAGGAAAGTTTAAGGTGAAAGTGAAACGATATTGAAACAGAGTGAAAAACAAAACTGTGCCGGCTGACACTCGATGGTGAGGAAGCTTTGTTTGCATCTATTAAAGTTATGTGCACACCGCAAAATTTGCTATTTTAGCTTTATTGTCCACAGTGTGGTGTCAAAATGACCAGATGATATCAGGTTGCCACCCCACCCCATGCTCAGATTAATCATGTGTTTGATGTTTGCCTCTGAGTGCAGTGGACAGATGCTAGCAAATATTTCTCTGTTGATTTTTTTATGCAGACAGAAAAGAGTATTAAAAACACTGTATGGTGACAAATGTCACAGGATTTCTCAGTCTTGTTTATCGTGTTGCAACACTGGGTAACAGTTAATAATGCAACCAGAATCCGTTAATAATAAGTCCCTTGACAAAAATAGACATATATTGCATACTGTGAGACAACACTGCCTGCTGTTGTTGTGAGGAAAAAAGGGGATGAACAAAGAAAGAGTGTAGGTGTTGCATTCAGAGCTTTGTTATTTACCAGCCATCATAGGAATAATTCTAGAAAACAACTATTTTTCACATTCTGAAGGGGGGTCTAATTGGTAAGAACTGTATTTTGCATGTTTGCATGCAAATATAGTGTTTATTTCAAGTTGTGGTAGAGTGAACCAATAAAAAAGCAAATCAAGCAGGTGAAAAAACCTTAGGATTTAGAAGGCTGCTAATATCAAAAACATACAGGTACAGTTTATTTTCTAAGGGTTTATTCTTATAAATGTGTCAGGGCATGTAGTGCACCCTTAAGATGACCTATAGAGACCAAAACCTTTTTTTGTACCAGGCATTTTAACATGGGGCGTCTATGTGGATTGAACCGCCTTTGGAGTCAGCCTCAAGTCACCATTTGAGGAACTGCATTTTTGGGCATTTCCAGAGGTTGCCCCTTGACAAGGCCGCGCTACGTCACTCTGGTTTTGCTTACCGGAACGGAGTATTTTAAAAACAGAGCTGAACACTCAAAAGTGATCCTCATTATACGAGCTTAACTGAACAAAATAACTGCAACTGAACCGTTTCATTGCTTCGTACATGAAGCATAGTACATTACATTACATTACATTACAGTCATTCGTGTTGAAAACATGAAGGACAATTTAACCATTAGCCTATTTTGTTTACAATGTTCAGGCTGATGGGAATGTCATTAGTATTGCCTGTATTTAGTCATATATCAGAGTATTTGACACATTGACATTCTCAGCAGATGAAAAGTTAAAGTATCACCAAAGTTGTTACAATCTGTTATTATAATTATCCAACAGTTGTTGAGACATTTCATCTGGTGGCACAAAAAGGAAAAGTCAGGGGATCATAAGGCTTCATCCTTCCTTGAGCCACAGCGTTAGCATGACTAAGTCCGTCAACAGAAGCAGTATATCTCAACAACTGCTAGTCAGCCTGCACTCTCAAGACACACTTTGAATGTGTACTCTCACTACTAGGCTGTTAGGTTAACAAAATCGTCATTAACTCATTTGTTCAGTCCAACTCTATTGAGTTAAGGGAATCTAATTGTTTCATTTCAGTTTCTTCGTGCCGCCAGCGTGTCTTTTTAACCATTTGCTGTTGATAAAATCATATCAGCTTGATACATCTATCAAACAGCATCATACAAGAAGAATAAATGAGCAATAATGTCTGCATGATATTCCTCTAAATGTTATTATATTTGTAATAATAATAAAGTTTGCCGCAGTGTGATCTTATTTAAGCAGAAATCCGCCTTTGTGACTGCTCCACTCTACAGAACTTGCTACGCCAATTTAAATGATGATAGACAAGTGATTCATTCTGAGTAAATGTCAAAAAGCTTTTTTTTTATTGGATCAGTTTTGTCATTCCCAAAGCAGGTGTCAGCCTCAGCTCTCTGCCTGAATGTCTATATTCGTCTAACATATTCATGAGGTTTTCACAGCCTTCATAATCAATGTGTCGGTGTAATGAAGGAGCTTTCGCTGGGAAAAGTTCAGCAAGGCATAACACATTAAGTGGGATAATTAACCTCCCGTAGAGGGAAGCAGTGGAGATTGGGAAAAGGGGATGAAAAAGAGTAGGAGGGACCAACGTGAAGAGAAAAGGAAGCCAGACTCAAAGATGAATTAAATAATGTATTGGGAGAATGAACCGTGTGTGTACTTGTACCAGACTGTTTACTCATGTCTGGATGGGTAAAGTACATTGGCATTTGAGCATTTGTGCGAGAGAGAAAGGGTATGAAGGAAGAGGGAAATTACAGTAATAACCTTCCATGGTTACTAACGCAATTTCCCAGCTTGCCGTTTCCCCAGTCTCTTATGTTTCATTGATAATGAAAAACAACATGAACTAAGCCTGTTCATGTTTTTGTGTGTGTGTTTGTCTCACCTATCAAAGAGGAGGTGGCCAGCTCGCCGATATCATAGGCGTTGCTTTTATCCGACACACTGCCGTTTGACGGATTCTGGCCATCCTGCACAATGTGATGAACAAGAAGAGGGGGAATATCACATACTTATCATTGATGGAAGGTGAAAGGCTTGTTCTCCAGTTGAATCTAAGAAAATAGCTATAATTTAGCATTGATGACATGTGATTTTGAGTGACAAAGGGATTTTTTTATCTCACATAGGAGCAAACCAGAAACTGCACTGCAAATACACTCCCCTTGGTTTAGTATTTTTCATCTGAAAGTAAACCTTCAAGCTTTTTTCAAAGATGTTGCAAACAAAATGGGATTATAATAAGCACATGTTTACACATTAGTGGAGGGTTCCACTTCAAAGTGATGGAAACCATTCTAAATTAGATTTCACAGGCGATAAAATTCAACATAAAGTCACTTGAATGTAAAATGAGAAAATTGGGAAAAACCCAGCGGTCTCTTGGGCAAATTAAGGCCCTTTCTGTTTTGAACTGCTTTGTTGCCAGTTGTGTGGTCACTGCAAACCCAAAGAGGTCTTGGTCCTTCCATGAAACTGCTACTTTTACGTTTTAACAAAAGGAATCTTTCTTTAACGAATGTTTAGCAAATCTAATTTAATACCACTAAATCTGCAAGTGTATCATTAAATAATGATTGTAAGACACAGTTTGGCAGGTTTACCATTTATTCTATTCGTATTGCTTTAAATTGTAGCTTAAATAAAACGGTTATTAACAGTGCTGAGTGTAAATAATTCATCCAGTGCTCACAAACCGTCAAACATATCCTACTTTAGTAAAAGTATGTAATAACTCAACTGTCTCTTTATTTTGCTATTGGCTGTCCAGCTAGCTAGCAAAACTAGCTACTGTTAGCTCAGCATCAAACATTTAAATACAAAATAATAACTCTGAAATAATTTGTTGTAAGTTTGTTCATCTTTTTTCTACTTACACAAACATTTGAAACAAGTGATATTTAATCAACCTCTGATGCAATACTGATGGAGACACTTGAAATGTAAAGGCTATAGGCCTACTTGAGCTAATGCTACATGAAATAGGTCCTTTTCACAGCAGCTATTTTGACATGTCATGGCATGGTAAACACAGGTGTAATTAATACAATTAATTAAAGTCCCATTCTATTTAGTGTGACAAAGTAATTTCAGTGAGCCAGCTTGCACAATACCAGGCCCACCTAAATGGAAGAGGGCCATAGTTAATATTATTAATTATACCTGTGTTTACCCAGCAATAGCTTTCAAAATGTCTGCTGTGAAAAGAGCGTTTTATCTACATTGCAGCAAAGCACAGCAAACGTAAACAATAGTTAGAATAGTACAGAGATACACAGATTCAACCTAAAGTAACAAGTCCAAATGTTTTTTTTCAATATTTGAGAATATGTCAAATACTTGTGCCATTCAATTTATTAGCAGGTGTTACTATTTGAAATAAGCAATTATAGAGAAAGCTGATTAATCACGTTGGTAATTTCACTCCAGAAGCCTGTAAGGAGGAGAGTGTGATAGAGCCTGGCTGAGGAGCAGACTGAACATGTTATGTGTGAAAGAGATATTAACCATAAAATGGAGCCAAACAGCTACACATAAATCACTGTGCAATAAACATACCATAGGCAGATAATTGGCTAAATTATAAGAGAAATCTGAGCCATGCTGTTTGTGTTGAAATACTTCCAATGTGAACATGTGGTTATTTGAACATTAAATATTCTGCTCATTTCATTTTTGTTCAATCTGCAGAACTGTGACGGCAAACAATTAAAGCGTTGGTTCAGCCAAATAACAGAAAAAAAACATATTTTCAAAATGATCTCTTATTGTATTAAGAATGCAGTTGTTTGGATTTTATTTGCACATAATTTGTTGTATCTGTCTCTGAGATTTCTTCCCCTACCCCAATACAATTTTGATTAATAGACATTTGTTTTGTTGCTCAGCATTAACAATTTGATTAAGAAATTCAACAAAAATAGCTTCCCTAATCATTTACAGAACACCGTATCAAACAGTTTTTAGAGGGACTATTTTTCGAATGACATATGTTATAAGTCTGCTGAACCAACACTGTAGAAGTCAATACTTGTTGCTTTCAAAGGTAGACACTGAAAAAGGCAAATGTCAGACAAAAACCTATAAGGTCAAGGTGAGGGCTTTTACTCACCTTGACAGAGGACGGCTGCACCTCCTCAGTCTGGTCCTGCCGTGCTGTCATGGGATGGTGGAGCTCTGGTAGGAGTCGAACACACAAATGCTGGTGTTAGATTCTTGCTCTATGTGTGTGTGTGTGTGTGTGTGTGTGTGTGTGTGTGTGTGTGTGTGTGTGTGTGTGTGTGTGTGTGTGTGTGTGTGTGTGTGTGTGTGTGTGTGTGTGTGTGTGTGTGTGTCGATGTGTGTGTTTCTTAGCAAAGGTGATTGTCCTTAAAGCCAAATCCCAGTTGAGACAAACGCCCAGGGTTCAAGTGAGGCCGAGCATCATATAACCGGAGCCTCTCTGCACAGTTAACTTGGTACCAGCCCACACTCGGCCTATTTGCTTTTTAATTGATGGTGATGAGGTTCATATGAATGACAAGAGGAAATGAAGCGCAGCTCAGAGCGATGGCGAATTAACATCATTAGAAAGGTCAGTGGACACGTGGACACACACATTTACAGGGGTTCCCCTGGGAGGTATTGTCAAGACAATTGGCTGTCGCTATGGATACGCAACAGCAACAGGAGGCTCAGGCCTCATCAAATGCTGTTAGCGGGTCAAGAAATCCATCATGATTCATTAACAAACTCGCCGGTATTATGGGGTTAAATCCCACCCTGACTCACACAGACACACACAAACACGCACACACTCCTGCTGTTCTCTTAGCTGTCTGCCAGAAGCCTCGCAGCTGCCTTCCCTCTTTCTTCCCAGCTTGAAAGTGCTGCCCTCAACACCCTCCACCTTGTTAAAAGGGACGCTTCCTGAACAAAAGCAGACTTCTTATCTCACAACATATTGTGAGACTCACAGATCCAGGCTGAAAATAAAATGTGAGAATGTGACGTGATGTTAAATGTCAAGCACTGACAAAACAACAAAGGATTGTTGTTCAGAGGTATCACAGAACGCTAGTAGCCTACACCTTTAATTCCCCTTTTCATTTTTTTATTAGATCTTTGTTTTGACAGTGCAAATTAGTGCTTGTGTTCCTCCTGAAAGAGGCCCAGCTGCAAGCCAAGCCATCATTGTTTTAAACCAGAAAAGCTCCATACAGACAGCACATATGAGAGAGAGAATTGCAACCCAGGTCACATCCTCAAGCACGACATGATAGCTTTGGATGGAGATGTCACATCCTAAAGCCACTGCTGTTGTCCACTGATCCCTCACAGCCCTCTCATCAATCTCCCGCTACTGAAGTCGAGTTTCTAAAGCAATATCCACAGATCCAATATGATCAACAATAGCTGCATAAAAAGAGCAGATGAAAACAAGTTTTTGGTGCATGCTTTCATTTCTGCTCTGCATCAGTTAATAAACATGTAAGGACTTCAGCCCGGCTACAAATTTGATCCATTAGCTTGTCATCGCCTTAGGGATTTCTCGTAATTTCTTCTAGATTCTCACCTACAGAGCTATCAATCAAAAGCATGATGTAACTTTCTGAAACAGCTGTGCTCCTCAAATGTTCCTTGGCCGCCGTCCACACTTCCTGCGGGTTGATCCGACCCTCAAACAGACGCACACAGACTTGGACACACAAACAGGTGGATTCGGGCACTGACCTTTGTGACCTTTGCAGAAGCAGGCGCCCATGGTGTCAGGACAGCCGGGCGGTTATCTGTTCACCATGGTGGCTTTAGGATGAGGAGGATGAGGCGCGGGGAAAAAGAGAGGGAGAAGGGGAGGAATGCAGGACAGAAAAGGAAGAACGAGCCGGCAGAGGAACAGAGAGAAGAGAGGAAGTGAGGAAAGGGGGAAAGTACGTGTGGATACCAGATGAGCTGCAGGCTGATGCATTGGCTGACTTGTCTGTATAGAGGTGAGGGAGCGACACAGACAAAATGTGGGGAGGGGAGGCAGAGGGAGAGAGAGAGAGAGAGAAGAAATCGGGGAGAAAGCATGAATGCCTGTTTGGTGACGATTTTGAATCCCCTCCCCTCAATTTTCTCTTCTACTCTCCTCCCTCTCTACTGTTCCTCTCCATCCTACTTTATGGAGGAGACTATCACTGTCAATGGAGGTCTTGCTGACAGAGGAAAGATTTCTGTTTCATATTTTAGTGCTATTTTGATATGGGAACAATTTCAACACCTTGCATTACATTTCTAAATAATGCCTGATTGCTGCTACAAATGTAACAATACTGTTTTTGATGCCTGACATGAAAGAATATTTAATTGTTTTCCTCAAAATCAATATCTAATTTAAAAAAATGAATCTGGCATGGCACTCTATGGCAATAAATGGTAGTGAAAGTACAAACTCAAATATGTCACATAGAGTAAGAGATATTCTACCACTGCAGTTACAGTAAGGCTTCATAGTAAAGGTATCAGTACAAATGCTCAGAAATGTGGCTTTCCTGTATCTAAAAGATACAATCTGATTATTGCTCTTCATGGTTACTAGGATGTTTCTGCTCCATGAACTCTGAGATGAATTTGGAATTTCTAGTTTTCACGGATTTGAGTTTAATAAAATTCAGACATATAGCCTCAATAACTCACATTCACATTTATACCCAGCATGCATGCTACTCCTGTGACCTCGTTAGCTCTGTTACACACATACACACACACATGCATATACACACACGCGCACACACACACACACACACACACACACACACACACACACACACACACACACACACACACACACACACACACACACACACCTGTAATGAAATGTGTGAATGCTTGGATAATGCAACCAGGGCTCTTGTCCTGGGGAAAATACTGCTGCCATGGCAACCAAGCCACTCCATGGTTTAGAACCTTTTCTAAAACCTTTTATTTTCTTTTTTTCACAAATTTACCAAAGAAAGGAGGCAAAGAAAGATTATCTGATGGGCAGGGGAGGATGGGGCTGATAAAGTTGGCAAAACCCTGGACGCTGACATCCGCATTCAGAGCATTAGAAAGCTGTGAGTAATGTGTTGATCGAAGTAAATTTTCCCTTAAAGGTACTTCTTCTCACATTATCCACAAACATGTCCTTCAAAAGAAAAAGAGGTTTTTAAAATGAAATAACAAACAGAGGCAAAGAAAAATTAGCATTAGGGTTGTGCATGAGCAGAAACCCACATAAAGTCCAGGGTTGTATAAATTAATTGAATAATATAAATTGTAAAATACATGTTCCATTGGCACATTTAAACAAACAAAATAAACAAAAGAGGAGGGGAAATTAAATCATACATTTTTGTTGATAAAGCAGAGATTCCAATACATGAGAAAAGTTAATCTACAGGAGAATAAAGATTTGAAAAGGATTACACAATGACTTAGAGCCTTACTTCATAATATTTCCATTACATTTTAATATTTTGAAGTGTCACATGGTGCATGTCTAACGCCTATGTATTACCACCATTTCTGTGTGGTCTGATGTCTACGGATCAGCACTCTGTAGAAGGACTCTTCCTGAAACGTCTTAACATTAAATCATATCTTCAGCGAAAGTGTGCTGACCAGTCAAATTGTCTTTTGTCTTAATCATAAAAAGGGTTGTGTCTGGACTGAAATCCCTCCCTCATTCATAGATTTACTATTCCCTGTTTAAGAGACACTAAGTAGTAGAAAAATAAAAGCACCGCCAGCAAAGATTCCAGACAGATACCGTCACAGCAAATAACCGTTCCACAAAATTATAGTGCAGATAGTTTTTACTGCAAAACGGACAGTTGCAAGACAGTTTCTAATGCTCACTGCTGTGTACTTCACAACTTCACATCTTCACTCAGCAGTTGATGCTTGCACATCGAGGTACTTGGTTGTAAAGTCTGTCATGTTCCACCACCAGGTCACTAGTGGTTAGGGATAGATGGCTACAGTATTGGATAGAAGTTGTACTTTTTCCAAATAATTTCTGAGCTTCTGAAAGATGGGGACCATCACCAAGAATTGTGAAATCCATCCTAAATATTCAAAATGATCTCTGTATTCATTTTCAAAGACTCTTTCAGGCCCCTGAACTCGATTTGAGACCCACTCGTCATCATGACAGACATCTGGTTGGGAGCAGTCTGACCTCTTGTGGTGAGAAGGGAAAAGTGCAGAAGTTTTTTTTCATCACATAACTTTCGACCTAGATTTTTGGAAAGCAACACCACAAACTTCCACTTGTGTTTTCTGTTGACCCCTTGTAAATGTGTTTTTAATCCAAATGTGGAACACATTGCAAGTTAAGTCGTCCCTCGTGGTTAACTCCTGCCACCCACCTTGCATGAAAAGTTTTTGTTCCACTGCATGCAGTTCTTTACATCTGCTGCCCATAGAACTGACTTTCTTATGTCCCTCGTGTGCCGGGATTTATACTATGTTTGGATCTTCTATCAAACAAAATTAATCTTGTATTTCACAAGATGAGGACATTGGATCTTGACCAGAAGTTGAGGAGAGCAAAGGGAGCAGGAGGAATGTTTATCTTCCACATACAGGGTGATGCTCCTCACTGGGAAGCCACAGACATTCAGCGGCAGCCATTTCTGTGGTCCCTTTAGGCAAAGAGGGAGTTGGATGCCTTTCAATATCGGATGAATCCTAAATAGCGCCGTTTATGTGCACATCGTACATGAAACACATTTTTCAGTTTTTACAGTTGAGTTATGATGAAATAAAGGTGTGATGACTTTGATTCTTCAATTGATCTAAATGATCCAGCTTCAGGGGAAATTTACATTCTCTTTATTTAAGTCTGTGTCAATGTGGGAATTTCCAACTCTGATAAAAGTTAAATATGAGGGGGTAAAAAAAACTTCAGCTATGTTATAAACCTTTCACAAGGTCAAGCTTTCAGACCACCATGTTTCTTTATAGAGCCACCCAGCTTCACATTCACACAGCTCCACGTTTCACACCCGAAGCTCATCAACATGGTTGGGCTGCAGTTGCTCTACTTCGGGTTGTAGATCATATGCAACAACAAAATCAGCCCTGAAGAGGCTCAGATGAAGTCTTTTTTGGCAAAAGGCATGAGCCTTCAGCTGAGATCAGAGAGTCTTGAGCTGTTGGTGCTTTTGGAGTGCTGCACATGTTAACTGAGAGCAGAATTAATCTGCTGTTCCCAGCAGCATAGATCTCCATCAGGCATTGTCAAATCCCCCTCACAAAGCAGAACAAGCTAAATATAGAGACAAACACAATCACCACTCTGGTGAATGTGATCTGCATGATTGATCACAATCACCATCTGCACTCAAGTTGGTCCAATCAGAGCAGAGCTGTACAACGCTGGAGGATATTCCACATGGGGAATATATTCCTCTCCTAAAAGAACCTAGAAATATCAAGATCATTGCTAAAAAAGCATGTATTAAATATAACATATCAAATATATCATGAAAAAACTATTATCATAAAAACTACTACATTCAAAAATACTTAGAAAAAGTAGAAAAATATCAAAACAAAAAATAGAAAGACGTTTCATGACTACTGGCAAGTAAAGCTAAGCAATTGGCCAGAATTTGCAGATGAGTCACATTTATATAAAAGAGTATCATAAACCATCCGAAAAATCTCATGATAACTACTAGTATATAAAGAAAATATGTTTGTGTCCACATAGTTTGTTCTGCTTTGCGGTGGTGATTTAGATCCTGACAGAGATTCGTTACAGATCAGACATTGCTCAATGGAAAAAAAGCTGGGAGCTTTTAATACAGTGTTTCTAACTCCGGCCTTAGTTAGATTTTTTGATCTAGCACCTGTTAACATTTTCTTTTGTTTGTCTCAAATTTAAATCTTAAAAATTCTGATCTTAAATTCAGGTCAGGTCTAAAAGTCAAGTTGCTCACAGGTTTAATGCACTCTAGTAGATATGTTATGGATTTGGTTATTTTATATGAAAAAAACAGGCTGACATTAAGATATTTATATGTCATAAACACATTATTGGCTCTTGGTCAAAAGATGTGTGCACATTGTTGTATAACTTTGGTGAAGCATTTCTCAACAATGAAAAGCTCAACTTTTATTGATCAGATGATCTGTGTATTCTCAGGATAAAGAGTAATGGGCTGATGATATATAAATACTAAACCAAAACTGCATACATTCAGGGTATTGCAATATGGATATGGTAAGTATTAGGTTGTATCATTTATTTAAAACAAACTAGAAGGTCGCCACTCTCGTGTATGTGCGTTAAGTACAGAGCTGGAGTAGCGCAGCTTATTGATGAAAAGCAGTTTATCCGTCCCAGTTCCTCTCTGCAGGGTCTGCGGCTACAGTGGCTAAAACCTCAAATTCAGTTTTCAGATTCAATTTGTTTTTACATCCTCTCCTCATATTTCTTTCCTTGTTCCTTTTTTTTCTATCCACATTTTCTAACTTTAGAGGTTCCGACGCTGGTAAATAAAGCTCACACCATTAACATCTGGTTAAAAGTGTTAGCTGGAGCCCTTGTCCGGACCGTAATGTGCTTGTTATGATCTTATCCTCAACATGCAGGATTTGATTTGTTTTTCTTGGCTTAAACATTTTGGAGTCACTACAAGATCTACATTTTACTTTTACATGTTATTCATGAGGAAGCTAAGAAAACCCGTGTGGAGCTCCTCGTTCTCTTTGCAGAGTCTGGAGACACACATGCCAAGCACAACATGAATGCTGGGAAATGCCTCACCAAAACAAGGGAGGATAGTCTGTTGTCCAACACGACTAACCATGTGAGACTTTCCGAGGAAGGGTGAGGGACTTTCTGTGGCTTGCCTGCACGTGTGGACGGTAACTGGAAGTCTCGATTCCATTTGTCTCAATAACTAAGTAATCACAGTTGTGTGTCTCGCGTGTTAGCGCCTCACTCTGCCAGAACTCCCTCTGTGTCAGGCCCAATGAAACCATAATATTAGCTCTAGAATCACATGATAGACTGAGCATGTTGAAAACCACTTTCTGCAGATCGGCCAGTCTTCCCTCCCTTTCCTGCCCCCTTCTGATATCTTCTTCTCGTTCTCAGTGTTTTTTTTGCCACAGAAGCACCAAAATAGCCCTCTTAGCCTTGAGGAAAACATATTCTGATGACATAAACCCAAATCACTGCTTTGTCCCACAAAAAAGGGATGTGAAAATGGGGAGGGCTTTTGCTGGCTAATGGTTACTTGGCCTGCAGCGAAGTTGGCAAGGTCTCGCAAGGCTACACCAACAGGAAATTGCATTAATCCAGAACTGGGCTGAAGTAATTCACTCCCTTCTTTATTCAAGGCTCTGCTATGGTTTTCAGCAGACCACCTCGGCCGTCCGGGTAAGAGAAGAACAGGAGTGGGAGGCCTCGGGGCCTCACTGAACCTCCCCTCCATGTGCTCCCTAATTGGTTTAATGACCGTAATTATCTGCTGGGGTGCATGTTGTGCACGGGACGATTAATGGCCTCCAAAACATATGCAGACAGGCGGAAATTAAGAGAGGAGGGGGGCGCTGAGACAAAGAATAGCTCTGCGAAGAAAAAAAAAGAGCCATAAAGTCTCAGAGAGAGACGCATCCTGCTGCCTACAATTATGACACAGCACTTTTTTTCTGCTTAATGGGAATTTTGTTGCTTTTAAAATGTCAAATTAACTTCTAAAGCTTAGTTCCTCTCTATGGTAGAAACAACCGAGGCCCATATACAGAACATACCACCCATGCAGTGAAAAGGTAAAAGCAAACGCTCAAGAAAACATCCACACATAGTTCAGGGGTCACCACAGTGGTTGAAAGCTGAATGATGTTAGTTGCAGTACCACCGATGTCCTCTAGATGCTGGCTCCAAAAGGCCTCTGACTGTATTGAATCCCTTCTTCTTCTTTTTTATAACCAAGCCGGGATGGTGAATTCTCTCTAGGGCTGTGATTAGAGATTATTTATTTCAACATTCTTTTCACTGCCATACACTCATTTTACACCATAGTCCTGTTAATACAGTATACTGACCTGTAAATACTGTTTTTTTTTGTTTTTTTTTTAACATTATAGCTATATAATTATGTTTGCTTATCTTTGCTTAGCCTTGCAATATTAATACAGCTATTAGTCTGAATTTGTATCTCTTGCTACCTTTGTTTTCAGCTCTCTCTGTGTGTGCGTAAGTATAATAAGAGAATAAGGCCGACCGACAACCTAAGTCGTAGTTGTACGTGTCAACATACTTGAACAATAGTAGACACTGATGTTTTAGGGATATGTTTTCTTAACTCTTGAACCTGAGTGGCCCCCGACTGAAAGCCGCCAGTTAAAAGGGTCACCAGATAAAGTGTAACACCGGGGGGCAGTTGAGTGCATCGCAATAAACACCAGATAAGGACAAGTTAAACATGCAAGGTAGCAATATATTCATCCTTCATACCCACATAACTAGAAGAAGCTCAGAAAACAGTTCTTGATACACACTTTTACCTACCAATTTTACCAAATGCGTCATTTCAAAGGGATTTTTAATCTAAAAGTGTACAGTTTTGTAAGGTGGAAATTGAATATTTAATTCATACTGTGTTCCATTTTCATTCTTATATACCCAGCTACATTTACCCTGACTCTTACACCACTGAAGATATCCCACAAATGTAACCTTTACTATGATACCCAGACCTTTTAGTTTCAGAGGTACACTCTGTTCCTTTTAGGCATAACATTGGCGAGCTGGGGCCTGAGCCAGAGGCCTAGCGTTTAAAATGCAGGTCTATCTGCCTGTCAGAGTTGTTGTTACTCAATCTAATTCCACCGGTCTACCTAACAGACGCTTCCTCCCCTTTCATCAAATGTGGATTTTCTGGTTCCAGGAGCTTACAACAATGATCCAGGCTTGAAAACAACCCTTCAGAAAAACTGCATTTGACATTACTGACACTTGTGGAGCTACAGTCATCCTGGACCCTATACATTTATATAACCATATCATTTTGAATAAATTTGTACTGATTCTGTCAAAATAGCTTTTTAGAAATTATTTTTGTCCTTTAATTCATTGCAAGATGCTCTTAATAAACTACCGTGTCTAAATAAAAGTTAAATAAATTACATTTATATTAAATAATGGAAAAATCTCTGCATACTTCTTTCCTCCAACACAATAGAATTATGTGACCTTTTTCATTGTGTAGCACCTTCAACCCTGCTACCTCAGACCTTATAGGCAAACAGTTTTAGGACGAATTTGGAGCGGTTACACTGCTGTGCTGTTGCAGTTTGATGATTTTCTCCTTGAAAAAACCAGCAGCACCGAGATGTTTATATGCTCTTGTAAAGACGGATCTGTTAGGATTTTTATGCGCTGAGTGACATCAGCGGTGCCATTAGCAAGAATATGGAGTGAATTAGGCCGGCGTTTCAAAATATACAAAGAGTCTGCAGAGAGACAAGGCTTATGTCAACAGCAGCTTGTGTTTCTGCTCTCCGCTCCCCCACATGTCGCCTGGTGCTGACATCAAACAGAACACAGCAGCACAGTTTGGGAAAATGCTCGATGCTGGTAGTAATTATTTGCTCCTCACTTTCTCATTAAATAAGTTCATTAAATCATTTAGTTCCAGCAGCTTAGTTTGTTGATGAGCTTTGGCAGCATTCAGAATGTCATCTTGGATCAGGACGTATAAAATCTTTTAGTTGAGAATGCAGTGGAAAGTGAGGGGCTTGGAGGAGACGTAGGGAGCAGAATATTCTGCAAAAAATCCCTGGAGGGCTGGTGAGAGAAACTGCAGCGGAAAGACGCAGGAAGACCAATATAGACAGAAATTGGAGGATGTGTTTTCTGGTCAGGAACCCATTGCTAAAATTAGCGAGGATGTAAATTCCTAAGAGTGGCCGGTTTTCGAATCCCCGCATGACACTGAGAGCTGCCAGGAAAACATAACATAAAAAAACATTGAAATAAAAATGGAAGGGGCGGCGGTATAGGGAGAGGTCATACATGAACTGTGCCATGCGAGTGTTTTCTCTTTTACTTAAGTCTTTTCAAATTGACCTTCGCCCTGACAACAAAGACATCTAACAAGCCACAAGAAGGAGGAGAAAAGCTCTGAAAGCGAAAGCCGCGGCCCCCACGCACAACCGTCCACGGGGAGGCTCTGGGCCTGGGACGCCAAGCCTTCAACACAATCACCACACATGCTATTGTGGCCTGCAGTAAAGCCCTAGTAGGGCTCAAATCTCCAGCTAACCCCCCTTCACCCCCACCCTCGCCACCGGGCCACACTCCCCCCTTCGCCATTTTCTCTGTCTCTCCATGCCTCCCTGTCATTTACAGTCCTAATGACAAGACACAAACTTCCACACATTCAACCCCCGCGGAGCGAGGATAATCACATTACAGCTGACGACAGGGACATAAACCAAGCCGCTCCAGCAGTCAGTTTGGACGCACTCAGACGTGTATTTGCATAAAACCAAACAGTACAGTCAGCAGCTGAACGCTGTGGCTCCGCTCCTCTTTTTTCCATCGAGGATGGAAGAGAGAGAGAGAGAGAAAAAAAATCAACCGCGCTGTGAAATACTAGAGATGGAAAGTAGTGGAAGACTTTCTCAGTTTACAGTCGCCACACAAAGCCAGGACTATTTCTAGGCATCCTATTGGCTTAACACAGTGGCAAGAACACACATCACACTGTAAGTCAAGGACAAAGACTTGTAAGTGTCACATTCATGTTCCCATGCCTCGTCTGCATTGGGCTTGTTCTTGCTACTTCTGTTGATTAATTCTATACCTAAATATTGACACTTCTCTTGCTAGTGTGCGTCTCTTATCTTAGGAATGCATTTACGGCCTTGCGCTTACATCAATCAACCAAAGCCGATAATATTCAAAATGCGAGGCGCCAGGGACTTCCCTTCCACTGCAAGGTCAGAGTGAGTGAGATAAGGCAGTGTGGATCCGTCAAGGTGAAGAACAAAGTGAGCACGGGGCATGTCTGGACTTGAATTCTCTAGCTTGAACATGACCATTTTAGTGCATTCTATTAGCATTTTTGTCCTCGGCAGGTGTGTGTCTCGCAATCTGATGCAACATGCCGCTAACGCAACATTCGACGCTGGCATTTGGACCCTTCGCCTGCTTCCCCGCTGCTGTGATGCATTCCATTCAAGGTTCAAGTTCCAAAATGAAATGTATGGCCTCTGACCTCTGGTTTAGTTTTGGGAGAAAAATATGTAACTGTAGGTAGAGAGAGAAGTGGGTGTTACACCAAACTTATTTTTAGTTCTTTGTGGTTTAGGGATAAGAACTGATTGCTGTCACATGCAATACTCAAGTAGAAAGTTTATTACAATTTTGGTCTTATTTGCATAGTTTTGACAATCATGTCAAATATCTGTTGTTAAAAAAAGGCCTATTTATATTTGTAAACCTATTCTATTTATTGAACATAAAATCTTCATAACTGTAAGTGCAATTTTAACTATTTACAAATGTTTCAATAGATTCATGCAAGGATTATGAGCATATTCAAAATATGAAAATATTGTATTAAAGACATGCTTTGTAGTGAGGTTTACAATGCCATAATCATAACTGGTAACTGTATCTTCAAATAGGTCACATTTATTGTCCATATTTTCCTACCCAGAACCCAGATGTAAAGGGCCGTTCCACTGTATATTTCTAAGCAGGAAGGCAGAATTTGTTCCATCAGACTTCCACTGACGCAACAGAGGATTCATGGGAAAAGAAAATGTGAAGTCAGGCAGCGGGTCATTTCTCAAGGAGGATCACAGTCTCTGTTTAAGGAACACAAACATCAGTTTACTTTTATCTCACACGTCTTGCTTTCATATCTGGTTGATTTGATTCCAAAATATAAATAAATAAAAAATACAATATCTCAGTAATCGCTGATAGAGGAATGTTGTGTGTTTTGCACAATGTGTGTGTGTGTGTGTGTGTGTGTGTGTGTGTGTGTGTGTGTGTTTATGTCTGGATATCAGTAGTGGAAGAAGTTCAAAACTACAATGTGACTACCAGTCAAAGTCCTGCATTCAGAGCCTTACTGAAAGGAAATGATGTAAATGAAGTGTTTTACTTTACTTAACTAAATGACATGGCATTAATGTGCATGTTGTATTTTACTAGTGCAGATGTTTATGGTTGTGCTAATCTCAACTCGTAACACTTTAACTTTATTTATTTCTAGGTAGTTTAATCAACAGCAATGCATCGTATTCAATATTATAATCTAAAATTTGTAAAGCGTCACTGTCCCGTGACGACAAATTATTTCTAAAAAGACAACTTGTGAATGAGCTCAGAAAAACAGTCCTGTTTTCAGCTTTGTGGAGATGCATTTTCGAGTTGATCCATGAGGCTTTTTAAATAGTTTATTTATCTTAAGAAGTAGGACCACAGGTTGTAGATGTAGTGGAGTAGAAGCAAAACGTTCTAGTATCTTCTATTTGGAATGAAGTACATTATTTAGGTAAATGTACCGTCACATCCCACCACTGCTGGACCCCAGTCTCCTCCTGCCGGTAATGAAGCACTCGCATGTTTATTACAGGTTCACACCCTGGAATTAAAGCACCCAGCAGCATTAGGAGGATATCCAGGTGGAAGTATAAACATCCTGGCAAAGTTTAAAACAAATAAAGCATTCCTCTGCTCTGTTTTGTGTCAATCATACAGCAGGCTTTGCAAAATTAAACTTAAGACTTTATTGCTCCACAAATGCAGTGAATTTTTTTCATTATTATTGAGAATGAGAGCACAACCTTCAATTATAATCCCAGCTCAGTGTTTTACAGCATAAATAAATAAAAGTAAAAAATAAATAGGCTATTAAATACAGTATGAAACAGTCAAAAAGATAGGAGATTGATTTCTGATGAAGGAACTCTCAAAATGTTTGGAAAGGCAGCAAAGGTAGGAGACATCACTTTAAAAAGTAATGAGAAGTTAGAAAAATAATCAGTTTGGTAATATGGTAAATAGTGAGACCAAACAAAATGTACAACATGGAATTTCAACCTGTAAACCAGAGTAATAACAACAAACAAAATCCCTTTTTCCAAAGATGGATCTATCAACTACAAGAGAATCATAGATGCATTTGAAAATACAGTAAAAATTCAAGTAAAGGAAGGTGTACATCAGTAACACAATGATTTGCAGTCATCAATTAAGAGCACTGGGGAAACTGTCCACTATACACATCCCACTACAGCGGCGAGCGGCTTCATTAAAACAGACGACAGAAGCAAACTCCTGCTAACTTTCCACAAACGGGCACTTTAAAATGTCTTTGAATGTGTGGAGCGAGACGGGCACCTAACTGTCAAAGAATAAAGTTTCATCCTGTCAACATGTCACACAGAAGTATGAGTCAATATAGCTTCTACAAAACTAAATGAGACATTGAAATTGCAAACCAAACTATTATTAAGTATGAAATCATCTCAACCAAAACAAGACGCATCATCATTAAATCATTTTTTTCTTTTTTTTTTTTTTCTTAAACAAGAGTCATTTACATTTTTGGGCAAATTTCGCCCTCTCCCTCTTCATAACCGGCACGCTACGGACAGATGGATTGCTTTCTAATTTAAACGTATTAAATTCACACAATTTCTCCCTTCGATACCATTTCTTTTTGTTCAGGATTTTGCGTGTAAATGCCTTTTCCATGCAATTCTGAGACAAATCAAGACAAAGACTTTCTTGATCCAAGTGCTACATTATAAATTGTCACTCCAATGTTTTTGGTAATCTGTACACAAAGAGTACCTGATATATATCATCTCTTTTTTTCATACATCACTAACATAATTATAGCTTAATTTCTGCACAGAGCCAGCAGAATGCCATTTACAGCACCAGGTCCGTCTGTGTTTATAGACCGTTTCTTTAACTTTGGGCCAGCTCAAGCTCTCGACGCTCCATCCTCATTGGACAGGAAATGGACCAAAGTGCCATTTAAAAAGGGAGACGCCACCGACGTCAGCATCAACCTCCACGTAAGCGAGGGCTGGGCTCCACTGCGCCCACACTATCACACTTACTGTGTTTGTTTGTTTGATACGGGATGCAACAGGGTGCAATTTTGTGAAGTTGAAGCCGTTCCCAGAAATGACTTGATTGTTGATTTTCTTGAAGCAGGAATGCGAGATGAGGAGAAAAAAATATAAACGTGGGAGGAATGAATTGTAAATGCACAGAAGACTTGGATAATAAAAAATAGATATCTAAATATACAGAGTCTACTTGATACATCTATTGTTGTATATTTGCTCAATTCCCGTGTGGATAAGATGAAGAAATCAAAAATGTACAGCAAGTCAGTCTGATTCTGTCGGCCTCAATGGATGGCACATGTCTCTTGGTCCTGCCGATTCAAGGCCGTGCCTGCAGTTTTTGCTCCAGCTCAGCTCAGCTCAGAGTTCAAAGGGCTGCCTGCTTCAGAGCCCGCATTTTAAATCCCTTCGTTGTCACGATCACACTGCAAAGACGCTCAGGGTGCTGGTCTGGTCCTTTAAACCCAGGATGCTGTAGGCAATTCTTTTCAAATGGCCAGGCAGCCTCACGCCGATGTTTTTAATATCCCTGTAAAAGAAAGAGACATCACAGATTATAAGAGGAGCTCCACATGGATTTAAACGTTGGACTCGTTCCAACACTTTTCACGCACATCCTTCCTGCTTCTCAAGCCTTGTAGTAATCACTGACTCATCCCAACGTGCTAGAGAGCCAGCCTCAACGCCACTCTTGTGCACAGCTCGATCGCAAGGTGGGGTGTGTTCCAAGTTAGCAATCTGCCGAGGTTACAATTTATCCTCGACATAAAAGGATAATGACTGGGGGGGGCTTCGCTCTTCATGAGCACATGATGCAAACCTGCAAAAGCTCTGAAACACAGCAGCCCAAAGTCAAAACCTTAATTACAGCCTTAATTACTTAATGAGGATTCTCCCTGTTGACCATGAATCACTTGTCTGGCAAGCAGAGGGTGGGTCGTAAATAACTGCTGGTTTTCCAAGAGTGCTACCAGATGCCCCGGGATGGAAACATGGGGCCTCGAAATCACACCATTCTGTATGACAAAAACTTCAAAAGGGTTTTGTCGTCTGCTTTACAGTATGCCCATCTTGCCAAATCAAGAGCAAGACCTGCTGAGATACTTACACCCTGGCAGAGGGGAAGGGGGGTCCCATAGGCTGGTCATGCGGTTGGGGAAAGCTCTGGCCCTCATTACTGCTCCAAAACAACCATTTATTACATACTTCACTAAGCCTGTTTTTTAAAAGGATGGGCCCATTTCATGAAATTGTCTCCATAACGCTCCTACACATGTGACAAGATCCAATTGCTTTCAACCACCCTGTGATAAGTTCAGGGGGTGCATTCTGAGTGCACCTCCTCAATCTTTCTAGAAGTACAAATGTACAGACTTTGGAGCCTTTAAAACTCATCCATCTATTTCAGTTCCTTAATCCCCTCTAGCTGTGCATGCTCCACAGGCTCCCCTCCTCTTCCTCCCCTCCTCTACTTTAATGTTGAAGAAGCCACAAAAGGGCCTTTGCCCTAAACAGTCAAAACTGGTGGTTTTTCGGGGCTCTAGCAAAAGTGTGGCTCAGAGCTGCCTACAGTGAAGGGTGGGATTAGAGAAAGAATGGAGAGAGGGAAGAAGAATAAGGACTGCACCGACCACAAGCCACCACCACCAGCCTACCACAAATCAGCCCCCTCCTTCTCCTTCCCTCCATTACTTTTTCCATCTAAAACATTTCTCAAGTTGTAACTGAGGTCGGAGATTATATTGTGTGCAAACTATTCTGCAGGCTATTAAAAGCAACTTTTTTTAGAAAAACAAATACATAAACCAAAAAGGGGGTAGAAGTCCATAACAGACTTCATCGTGGGAGGAAAAACATCTTTGTTGGTTAGAATTCATGCCATAATTTGACAACAAAACGTTCCTCTTCTTGGCCAAAAACACACTGACCTAAATAAAAAAGTAAATAGATCAAAACCCATTATGTGGAGTCACAAAATTTGAAATAATGTCCCACTCACTCGTTCTTCATCTGCAGGACCTGGTCCATGGTGACGACCCCAGCGCAGTTGAAGTTCTCACTGTACTGACTCATCTTGATGGACTCCAGCCACTCAGACACCGACCTGAAGGGGGAACCGTCCGAGCCGCTGGTGCTGGGCAGGCGGATGGATATACTGCAAGCAAAGAAAAGTAGATCCAAATGATCAACAGGCTTTCCCACAACAAAAGCCAATTGGCAGACGACTGTGCAGGAAACCAGTTGGTGTTCAAAACCAGTTGGTGCAGTCAGGGCGAGAGCCCATTAAAATATGACCTCAGAAGCCTTTTGTCTTTTCTCACCGTTTTTGGCTTTGATGCACCTTCACAAAAGGGCGAAGTATGCATGCATGCATGCACACACACAATCACACACAAAAGAGCTTTAGTAATTTCCTGCCAGGAGTGTGCACACGTTTCTGCCATTAGCCTGGCAGGCGAGGTGTCAGTTTGTCCTTTAAATAGTTTAAGCAGAACATCTTAAAGCTATTGCCTTTCATCCCCAAACTACCCTAAATACTCAGCCCATTTTGATCTTCAAGTAAATGGGGAGCTGCTGTTTTAAAGCAGATCCAGGGCAAGTCTCAAGACAGTCGAGAAGTCCAAGTCAAGTTCCAAGTCACGGGAGACAATTCCAGTTTGTGAAACAGATGATACCAGATTACCACAATGTTCCTGCTTTGGTTTCCTGGTTTGGTTCCAGCATGCATGCCGTCCCCTCTCTCTATCCCCCTGTTTCCTGTCTTTATCTATTCTATCAACCTTCTTGAAAAGACAATATTTTTCTTCATTTAAATTTTTCCTGTCAGAGCTGTTAATAATATTTTTGCATAGCTCTGACCAAATCCCTTTAAAGCAGAGGCCTAATGATTAAATACTGGCCATGTTTAAAAGAAATGCTGTTATTTCCTTTTTAGGCTAATAGAGCTCTTTCTAAAGCTGAGAAAGGTTCCGCTTCTTGTAGGAAACCACATGACTTTGGATGCTTATTATCAGAGTTTTATGCCACATACGTAGATACCAGAACCAACAGAAGCGAAACTAAAAGCGTACAAAAGGAGTTAGAGAAGTGAGACTATTTTATAAAAGAAGCATTGATAAACTTTTGGTTGCAAGGTGGTTTCCAAGAGCTGGTTGCCGATAGTGGCAGCTACTGATGGGTCGGCACTAGACAAATGTGGATTTAAAGCCCCTGATCTTGTATTAAAATAAATCTTACCGTGGGTCAAAATCTGCGATGGTCTTCAGGGAGTCTGGGCTCCGAAGCAGCTTGTCCAGCAGGTTGACGATGTCTCCAAAGCGCGGCCTCTTGGAGCGATCCTGGAGCCAGCACTGCAGCATCAGCTGATAAACAGCTGAGGGACAGTCCATCGGCGCCGGCAGCCTAAAAGCCTCGTTGATGGCCTTCATCACCTGCAAGAAGATTTTAAATTTGATTAAATCTCCGCTTCTTTTATTAAACATAAAAAGTTGACTCAAACAGCAAAACGAATGCAATCTAAAAACTTGCTTTAAACACTTACCTCATGGTTACTCATGTCCCAGTATGGCCTCTCACCAAAGGCCATGACTTCCCACATGACGATGCCAAAACTCCACACATCGCTGGCTGAGGTGAACTTCCTGTATGCTATTGCCTCTGGAGCCGTCCAGCGGATTGGAATTTTACCTCCCTGTACAGGAAAGAAAAGCTTCAAGTTAGAGACAAAAAAAAAAAAAACCCAACATTGCTTCACTTCGATATCATGCTGTTCATCGCAATGACATGATTGAGGTTGATCTTTTTTGCTTAAAGGAAGAGGAAGTTCCATGTCTACTTACACTTGTGGTGTACGTCCCCTCAGGGTCGTCCTCCAGCACCCTGGATAGGCCGAAGTCTGACACTTTGCACTCCAGGTTGTTGTTCACGAGGATGTTGCGGGCAGCTAGGTCGCGGTGAACGTAGCTCATGTCAGAGAGGTACTTCATGCCCGCAGCGATGCCGTGCATCATGCCCACCAGCTGGAAGGAGGGAAACTCGCCATCGTGGTCCTGATGTGAGAAAGGGAACACAGATTAGTGAAGTTTTGTGACCAGAAACAATTGGGATATTCTGGTAAATGATTAAATAGATATCATAGCCAAGAAAAAGATCAGACAGCATATTGTGTAGTCACAAAGGGAATGTGATGGACTTACCTTAAGGTACCTGTCCAGTGCTCCGTTCTCCATGTATTCAGTCACGATCATGGCGTGTTTGACTGCTCACACACAGAAAAAAGAACAAATCATTTCCCTGAACTGACCCAAAAACCAGTGAAGAAAATTGTGAGAAAAAAATTGTGTTAGAAAAAAGGTTGACAAAACTCACAGAAATCCTTACATTTGGTGACCACCCCCTCCAAGCGAATTATGTTCTGGTGGGAGAACTGGCCCATGATGGAAGCCTCGCTCAGAAAGTCCTGCCTCTGCTTCTCCGTGTAACCCGGCTTCAGCGTCTTGATAGCCACTGCCACCTCTTTCCTACCCGGCACCTTCAGATTGCCACGGTACACCTCACCAAACTCCCCTGCGGGAAAAACAACATCAATGGGACAATTGATTTAGGAAATGGATATCAGGTGAAGGTGCGTTTGATATGTCTCCTCAGGTTTCTAGCTGCAGGGGCGTGCTGTGCAACAGAGTGATTATCAGGAAGTCTTGGCGGCTGTTTTGCCTGCGGCTCTCTCACAGAGGTGTGTACTGGCTGGGTGTTGAGAGAGAGCCTATGTTGAATAATTGGTGGATGGCCTGTGGTGTGGAAGCATGGGAATCAGCTGTCACATGAGGAGAAAGGGGAGGGGTGTCACGGTCGTGGGAACTTTGGAGGGGGTGTATGAGGAAAAAAGACTGTCGGTTCAAAGGGTAAAGGTGGTCACAGTTGAATAAACGTTCTACGAATTGAAGTTGGGGCAGGGCCCGGGAGGGTGCTCTGATATCTTCTAAAATACTGTGCCTGCAACACTTTCTTTGTGTAATTGTACATTTACATTCAACTGGAGCCAAAACATAAATCTCACAGCCAAGAGTTGCCTCAGAACAAAATGTCTCAACTTGTTGTGGCAGGGCTCAGCCAGATAGATGATAATCTCACTAAAGTAACCTCTGTCAGTCAGCCTGCCAAGCCGTGGAAAATGCACAATATAAACAGCGAATTTGGGGATTGGAAGAATCTTTCAACATCTCAGAGTTAAGTCCCAGCAGATTGTCTCAACAGGGTTGTCACTCACCAGCTCCAATGACTTTCTGTTTAGTTATGTGGCTGGGATGGATTTCAGTGGCAAACTTGAGGACGGCTATGTTGGGGTCCTCGTATGTGTGTGGATCCACGTAGGTTTTCAGAGGCTTCAATTGCTCTGTGAGAGGAAAACAAGACAGTTTTGTATGTTAATGAATTAATTTAATACATTTAATAGGGTGACATAAAGAGATGAGGGAGATTTGTTTGTCTACCTGAGCTGGAGAAATAGGTGTCCTCTGGTCCTTGTCTGGAGTGAGAGTTTCTTTTCCTGAATATAAAGATAAAAACCCATCTACAAATGAATATCCCACTTTCAAAGAACAAATGGGCAATTGTCTTTATATCATCTGCCTGATTTAATACCAATAGCACATAGCAACCTTTGTAACCATTTTTCAATACGTTCTAAGGCTTTCAAAAGGATCCCGACACTGGTGCAATGCGCCCATTCACACAGAGGCGGCCCTTTGATAAAGGCTGACGGTAGACTGTGTTTGCCAAGCCGATTTCAAGACTGAAAGACAGACAAGCAGGCGGGAGGGAGGTGGACAGACGGGCTACAGTCTGCTACAGTACAGGCCCAGGTCACCTTTACAAAGTGCCTGCAATCTGGTAAAGAAGGAACCAGGCGCCTCTTATCACCAACAATGTACCACCCCGGACTAATTTCCTTTCAAAGGCACCCCCAACACTCACTAGACTATAACCATTGAGCAACGACGAGGCACATTCAACGCAAATTCTTCCCCAGTGAGTGCTGGGACACAGATCCGGATAAAGAGAAAGCGAAAGTTGGCTAAAGGAGGAGAGAAAGAGTGAGGTGAGGAGAGAGTGAATGCAAAGGCCACATGGAGGCCCCACAAAGGAAAGGCAGAAGAATGAGAGAGGAAGCCAGTGAAGGAGGACTGATTAACAGGACAGAAAGACAAGGAGAGCAGCAGAGGGGCGTGGACTGACCGTCTACGTAGGAACAGGACCAGGACCACGATGAACAACACGGCCGCTCCCACGACCGCACCGCCGAAGATGACTGCTGTGTTGTTTTGAGTGAGGCGTCCTTGAAAAGGGTAAAAAATAGACATTAGAGAGATCCCATTCTCGAATGAAACCTTCAAAAACTTTTTTCTTGATTGTGCCCCTCTTTACCTTCAGGTGAGGTCTCAAATTGGTCCTCAATGCTGGAGCCTCCAGGGCTGCCATCGTGGCTGAGGGCCTGCACCCTGAACAGGTAGGCCGTGCCTGGGACCAGATTGCTTATCTGCGCAAAATTCTTCTCAAGTTTGAGCACGATGTAGGTTGTCACATCCAGGTTATCATCCTGTCGAAGGGAGATCAGGGAGGAATTCAGGTAATGTTAATAACGGAGGCCATGTCATGTTAGAGACATTTACGATAAAAGATTATGTTTGACTCATGCTGACTGTCAGCTCAGGAGCTCTGGTCTTAAAATGATGCCTATCTATGTGTCATATAAATTAAATATTTAAGAAGTAACGTCAAACTTACAGCACAGTGGTGAATGTAGAACAATGATATTAATTGAAACTAATATTAGGAGAATAAACAAGAGTGAAGCACCTTCTTGCGGTAGGTAAGTTCATAGCGGATGGGCCGCGGTTGGACCCGTGTTCGGGGAGATATATCCCAGGAGAGGGACAAGCTGGCGGAGGTCCTCTCAACCAGTCGCATCGAGGTAATTCTGGGGGGGTCTGAGGACAGAAAGGTAGAGAATACTTCAGGATCTTAGGGATGCAAAAACCTCACAAAATACCAAAAAGAGGTCCTTACTGATAAGAGGGCTCACTAGCAAGGACCACGTCACAACAGTGTGTTTCCTAGAGGTTACGGTAAAGGATGTTGAGGATGGATGAATAGATGTGAGAAGGGGATGAACGTAGGGGGAGGAAGTCTTCCGTTAAGGACAGAATGATCTGGAGTTCGGGAGTTGGAGTCTCAAACCTAGATAGTTAACTTAATTTCATCTCACTCCTGCAGCATGATTCGACTTGCGGTGCCGTCCCTGCGATAGCATCGGTCATTACTGTAGCACCGATATCATCACATCAACACCTCTTATCAGCAGCACTCACCTGTGTAGTGCAGCGATGTAGTCAGGGCGCTGGTGGATGGTGGTCTATTAGACCGTGGTGTTGCCTGACTTGCGAACATGGACACGCCGCTCTGTGCCTCCACGATGAAGGTGTAGTTGAGGTGTGCATCCAACTCGCTCACTGAAACCTTGGTGTGGGTCAGGCCTGTGTTGGCCGGGTCGTAGCGGATTTTTTCTCCGCAGAGTTGGCAGACAAGGCCCTCGCAACGCTGGCATTTGACGCTGTAGGTGATGTCGGTTCGACCTCCGGTGTCTTCAGGCGGGCTCCAGGACAGGAGGAGTTTTCCTGTGGAGAGCTGGGTGGTGGTGGCTATGAGGTCTCGTGGGGCAGAGGGGAGGCCTGATGGACACAGATAGGGAAAGGATACCAGATGTTAAATAGAAGCGGGGAAGAAGAAAAACAGGAAACAAAATGTGGGGGTTCCCTTTCTGACATGACAGTAAAATCAGAAGGTCTTGAAAAGAAAAGTGTTACTGTTTTGAATTTCAAAGGATGTCCTAAAATTCAGGCTCCTGATTCTTTATTCAAACCCCATAAATGTGCACAGAGAGTGCATTGAGGAATACATAATCCCTCTGCATTCTGTTGGGTTAAGCCAAAAGTCACAAGTGAAAATGACATTACTTTGAAGCTCATTGGAAGCAAATATTTCCAAATGATTTTATCGCAAGGTTCTCAGTAGGGATCGAGGGGACTCATTACCTGAACAGGGTCCAGTAGGGGGGTCAGTTGGGGCCCGGTAAAAGCCATCCATGCAGGGGCAAAACAAGGCCCCAGAATCCAGCCACTGGGTGTTGGCAGGACAGATCTCACACTTGTCACTGGATGCTGCTGCTTTGAAGAAGCCAGGTTGACATTCTGTAAACAAAAACACATTTGCATTAGCAGGTGAACAAGGACAATGTTGACTTCAGGCAACATACCACACCACACAGCGTATAGCCGGTTAGTCTAGATCATTCAAGCCCCTTTTGAAAGAACAGTAATGCTGGGTGAACTCTTCACCTTACGAACAACACAACAAGGTTGAGTGGACATGTTATTATGTCAAGGCTAAAGGTTAGATTTGGACAAGTGACAGATATATGCAAGGCCAGGCTCTGCACTCTGCTCATTAAAACACTGTCCATTCCAGCAAAGTCGAAAAAAAAAAAAAAAAAAAAAAAAAAAAAAAAAAAAACATACTCCCTAACTAGTTGGCACTCCTACTCTTTACTGTTTAAACCACCAACCCCCCTCTGTTACTGCTTTCTTAGCGTTGCTCTCTCACACAACAAACACAACCAGTCATCCCACATTCCACAACAGTAAGTCAGTCTTCAGTGCTGAGAAATAAAGACAAGAGCAACAATCAGGAAAGTTCAAAGAAATGGAAGTGAAGCAACCGAGAGCAGAGCATCCGTTTGCACTCAAAGTCATTCATATGGCCCACATGCAGGCTTTTGAAACGGTATCTCCTAGATAAGATGACACCTAATTTCACACGTCCAACTCGGAATAAAGAAATCCAGGTAGAGGATCCAGCTGTGCATAGCCGTGGTGAAATACGAACTTAATACGGTGTGAAATTTTAGAGAGAGCGCCATAAAGGAGAGTGAAAATGAGACGGCCCCCCCTTTAACTCTGCAAGAGCATTCCACCGGCTGCTGCTCATGTCCTCGCACCATCACACATTCATACACACACACATACGCACGCACTGCACATATCCACCCACACCAAAATGTATGCACAAAACACACATACATGTATGCAAAGCACACCCGTGGACACATGGCTAAATCTGACATCAGAAGAGGGATTACGACCACTGCCTGTCACCTGTTCATGTCCCTCTGCACAGGCAGTTCAGCCACACACACACACACACACACACACACACACACACACACACACACACACACAAACACATATACATACCCACGCATTTCCTTCCTTCCTTCTAATTTGTTTGCCTGCAGTGTTTAAATAGCTCATGACAGATGTCATGAGATGTTGACAATGCAAATGAGAGCCAAGACGGAACAGAAGGCGAAAACGCAAGAAAGAAAACACAGAAAGGGTTGGAAATTCTAAAGAGTATGGCAAGATGGATATCAGACAAGGTAGAAAGAGGACATGACATTTGGGCGTGACTGAGGCAAACACACAGTGTCGATTCCAGAGATTGCAGAGGCGAATTGAAAAGCAGAACCAAGGAAAAAAACAATATCAGATTCACTCAGAGATACTGTCTCGGTCTATGGCCGCCTTTTAATGCGCCTCACTTAAATGAAGTTCATTTGGAAGCCGCAAGTGTTTAACTTAAGAGCATGACAACAATGCAGGAGAGAACCATACTCGGCATGAGACGAACTTGTAAGTTTGTCCAATAGGCTCGCATGTAACTCAATCCTCCCCTCAAGACAGCATCTCCTCTCTGTCGTGGCCAGCTGTTCCATTAACAGCCACTGCTACTCATTAACGCGAACGAGGCAGAGGTTGGGGCGAGGCCGGAGAGAGGTGCTATGAAGGAACAGAAGGTTCGAGAAAGACAGAGAGGAATACTGTATCCTGCTGAGGACTGAAGAAAAGAGGGGAGAAAGAAAAGGGACAGGCCCGGGCGAACTCTTCCATTGAGAAGAGGGAACAGCTGCTGCCTCGAACCCCGATTCATAGCCCTACCTCTCCTCCTCGTAATCCCCAAATTCCTTCCTCCCCTCCTTTCTCTCCTCCCAGTCCTCACTAAAAAGGCTCCCAGCTAACCCATTAACATTGCTATTCACCACTGACCAGCAGGCAAGGAGAATGCCATGCCATTCAAGTGCTGAAAGAAAAAAAACATACACACACACACACACACACACACATAAGCAATGCAGATGAGAATAGCCGAAATGCCACATGGCAACTGAATAGAGGAGGACTAGCCTCTTTTAGGCGCTACAGTGCAGGCTGCAATGCATCGTGGTCAGGTCTGCGGAGATGATGGCCTTACACTGTGAGCCGCCTCTATAATCAAGATGCATTCCAGTGCACACCACCCAACAGGAGGCCTTTAGCGGAGCAGCCACTGCAGCTTCAGTGTCCGCCCTGTTCTCCGTTACGAAGGTGAATGAGTTTGTGTTCCTTTAATACATGAGTCACAAAGACAGTAAATGGAACTAGATGACGCTCTGCTGAGGTATCCAACAAGAGGATTCCTCGACAAAAGAGCAAAGTCCGGTGAGAGGAAACTTCTTGGTTTCCATGAAGAAGGAGGAAGGGCTTTGAATTGTTGCTGGACACAACAGGAAGCAGGAAGTGTGAGGCTGATGCAGCCTTCCTTCCTAAAGCAGCCAATCAAAGCATGGAAACACAGGGAAGCGTGACCAAATGAAGACCCAGAGCTGAGACTACCAGAGTCCTGAGACAGAATAATAACCGTAAAGGAAGCGAAAATGTGTTGACCCGACATGAACGTGGGCACTAAACTAAGGGGGGGGGGGGGGGGCCTCAGCCTCCTCTGACTTGAAACATCTGACAAACTTAAACCGGACATTTTTCCCCTGCCTATTTGCTAAAGAGCAATGAACTGTTTGTCATTTGAGAGGCCCCGTGCGCCTTGAGTGACTCTCTGTTTGTTTATTGAGAGTGAGTGCAGGGGCCTGTTACATTCTGGGAGCCCGAGTGGCTCTGGAGTGGGAGCCCCCTAAGGGCCCACCTCCCGGTTTGTCGGCAGAAGTTAAGATGGATGAGATTGGCGACAGTGATGAATGCATGGTCGGATAGATGGATGAATGGGTAACATGGTGGCTTGACAACAGAAATGGCCCTCAGGACTGGAGGAGTAAGTGGTAGGGGGGCCCCACTATGGAGTCCGGCGCTGGGCTTTTAAAAAAGGCAGAAAGGTCATGTCTGCCTCAGGGTAGTTGTGAGTTAAACTGTGCATGGCTTACAGGGAGTCGGTGGCCAAGTAAAACAAACACGTGTTTGCCGTGAAGTGGAGGAGGAGGAGGAGGAGGAGGGAGAAAGAGTTGCAGCAGCAGCCGGTGGCTTGCCTCATGAGGAGGGAGGTTAAATGCATAAGTACGGCCAGTGAACAAAAAAAACATCATGGAATAATAAATCCATAAGAAAAAAAATACAATATCTAGATCCTTATCAGGGCATCTGGAGGCAAAGGGGTCCTCGCCTTTTCTGTTCCCTCATCTACTTAACTTCTCCTCCCCAACCCCCGTTTTGCTTCCGTAATAGCAATATGTCATGTCATTTTGTTTGTATGCAGGGTGACAACATGTCATTAGCATTTCGGGGGAGTCGGGTTCTAGTGGAACAATGAGGGTCTCTGATGGGGGGAGGTATGCCGGTAACATGAGCCAGGGGTCACTGAGGTAGAGGAGGGGGGGGGGAACAGGGGGCAGTAAAGGTGTAGGAGCTGATGGAAGTGTGTGCGTGTGGGAGGGGAAGGGACATTAGTCAAAAGGATTAGCTGACCAATGGAGCAGCTGGAAGGGCATTACATCTGTTTTACAATTGCACTCAGGCTTTCATCTGGGGTTGTTAACAAACACAATAAATTCCCTGATCCCCTTTCTCCTCTCACTCCCTCTGTCCAATCTGTGACAGCAACAGGAGGAGAGATACAGGGAGTGAAAAGTGGAGTCAAGAAGGCACAAAACATACTAAACAAGGTTTGAAATAAAGTCAAATAAAGTAGAAACCAATCCTGGCTAGTGTGAGCTTCCACAGGCCTCAGTTGGCCTGCCGTCATGGTCGTCCGGCCACGTTTCTCCATGCTGCTGGTGAAATCCAGACAGCCAGGTGGCAAACACCACACCATTTTACTACAGCACGCAGAGCCAACAGGTCACAAGCTGGATGCCGACAACCGTCTGCTTCCTGGTTAGGGGTAGGGGCCAAAATGGGACCAAATGCACCAATAAACAAAACGACTTATCAGGCAGGACAACAAAATGGAAAGTGGCTGAGCGAGGCCACTCAGCGCGGGGCGACAATGGAAAGCCCTGAGCCAACGGGTCGGGGAGTCACCGAGGGATTAGGTGACCTCCGGTTTCCGCTGCGGGCTCGTCCTGTTAGCGGTGATGGGTGGGGCGGTAGCTGGTTGGTGGTGCTGGGGGGGGGGGGGGGGGATGACTGACTAACATGGGGGAAGGAAAGTGCTGATCTAACACACCAGCAGTACAATGCGCTTCACATTGCTCTGGACAACCCCATCACAACACACCATACACACATTAACAGCCCCCAGGCTCAGGAATGTCACCAAGAGGAAATATGTCCCGACTTCCCCACCGCAACCAACACACACACACACACACACACACACACACACACACACACACACACACACACACACACACACACACACACACACACACACACACACACACACACAACACACACACACACACACACACACACACACACACACACACACACACACACACACACACTGCTGAGGTTTGGTTATTTCACTAATGACAGACATTCACAAACTAAATAAGGAGACTGAATTTAAACAAACTTAATTGATTGATATTGATACTTAAAGAAACCAACACCAGGTCAAAGCTGCTTCACAGAGATCAAATAACTGTGAAATGTAATAGGTGTCGCTTGAAGAGATTAATTCAAAACATATTAGCAGTTCAGAAAATGTTCCGCCTCCATTTGGTATTCCAGTGTGCACACTCAAGCTGGAGACCAAGAGATATTTGGTAGAGGCCAAACCTAAGCTAAAAAGAAGAGAGTATTAGACTTGTGTTCATCTGGTGACCAGAAACAAAACTCCAAATGAATGCATATGTTGCCGTGCATCTGCCACATGTGTAAATAAGCTAACATTACCGTTTGATAACGAGTTTGCCATGTCAACTTTTTAAAGGTGACAATATCTGAGATTTTGTGTTGTCAAGAAGAATAGATAAATAAATTAATTAAGTAATGAAGCTTTAAAATACTTTCGTCCTGGGGGCAAAAATGTCTGAATGAAAACCGTTTTTAATGCGAATCGATGCAGTCAGTGTGTAGGCTGAGAGTGCTGATCGTAAAGTTGATATGGAGGGGATCAACTAACAGACTGATCACACTCCAACCACAACAGAACTATTAGCTCTAATCCACATTAAAGGACCATAGGGGCCACCAGATCTCCTCTTTGCTACATTTCCTGTCATCTCGTTCACAGTAATTGCCAGTGTTCTGTTCACTCCAAATGTGGCCCAACAAGACGGTGCATGACACCACTTGAAAGTGCCTCAGAGTCCCCCCATTATCCAACCAACTCCCTTAAGTTCAGCCCGCTAGGCAGACGTTACCTTGGCACAAGATCTGAGGAATCTGCTAATTCAAAATAATCACGGCTGCTTTCGAGAGCAGAGGAAGAAAAAGAGAGGTTATATCCAGCCTGTGGATCTAAAAGGAGAAGCGTTGTCCGATAAGTCGGGGACTTACAACTTTTTATTTCAGAGACAGAGGTAAAGAAATGAGGGAATTCGGTAGAGCAGAACATTTCAATGTAGGCTTTCTGCAGCATGAGAAGACTGATGTGTAATCCGCCGTAGGCCAGCTAAATCAAATCCCTGAGATCCATCAGATAAGCTGAAGACTTTTTGGTCTTAAAAGGTTCGGGGTGATTATGATGAACCAGTTGGCTCCAGGTACGAGCAGATTTAAAGACTGTTGGCCTTGAAACACTTGATCTCTAGCATGTATTTCCAAGTTAACAATCAGCGTTTCAAGTCTTAAACTCCATCATAAAGTTCCCCAACAAAAACAGAAGCTGAGGGCTAAAGTTTACATTTCACCTCCGCTGAATGTTTATGCCCTAACCACCATGTTAACAGGGCCAGTTGTTGTTTTCTCTCCGTCTCCACTTAAAAACGCTCAGATTGGCAGCATTGTTCTAATTTAGCCTCTATTTATCTTTACGAGACAGTCGTAGAGAAATGTATTTACCAGGGATAAAGACAAAGTCTAAATAGTCCCATCAGGGCCGTGTGAAACGGGATGTTTAAACTCTACTGGTGTCATATTCATGACCTGCACGCCAGCCAAAAGCAACAGCGACTCTCTGATTTCACCGACAACAAGAACACAACACACGGAGACAAAACTTTGTGTCAATTTGTTATACTTGGGACAGCTTGTGCAGCAGTGTACGTCTGAGCAATGTGCATTACAATCTGTAAAATTGTGACGGGAATTGAGTGTTGAGATAAGAAACTCTATCAAATAAATACAAGACGAGAGGCGGAAAATTGGTGCAAAAATAGAAAGGCTCTCCAGGGATGGCCAGGATGTGGGGAGAGAGGTATAGAGGACAGCAAAAGTGATTGCACAAAGGCAGAAAAGGCACGCAGAACCTGTAGTTACTTCACTTAAAAAGCACAAACACACCCAAGTCAATTACTACCCATACAAATCACTCACCACAGCCGCGCAGTCACACAACTGCAACTTAGTCACCAACTGTTTGTTACATCAGCTGAGGATGAGTTCTGAGACACGTACCGAGTGGAAAGGAGGGGGAGAAAATGGCTTACTGGAACCTTTTTGGAGAGAGGAATAATAACTTTACTGGAACTCAGTGGACAGTTGTTCCACGAGACGCCATTTTTCACCAAAACTGCTCTCAGCAGTCCAAATATAAATCACATTGTGTCTCCCGGCTTTATGGAAACCATGACGTGGGATTAAGCCTTATTTGTTGAGGCTTTAGAGCGGCTGATGAGGTGTGGACCTGGCGGTTAAACACACTCCTGAGGACCAGCCAAGGCAGGCCGTGGTCCTTTGTGGGGTGACACACGGTATGCAGCTCTTTTGTGCCAGGGAGGATTATGGGTAAGGAAGGGGGTGACAGGCAATGGAGGAAAACTGTTTCAGTGTCAACAGTGAGTCACAAGTGGCAACCCACAGCGCTGCTGTCGATTTAAAAGCCAACCGCTTAATTGCAAAAATAAAAAAGTTACGATTTTTTTCCAGAATTAAAAAAAGAATGTTTATTTTCTCACTTAAGAGACTGAATGCACGACATCCTGATGTAAAGCAGGTGCCAAATAAAAAAAAGACTTTATTTACAAAAAACGTCATGTACTCAAGTACTGTGCTTAGGTATAGATTTAAGGTACTTTTTTTTATGATGGTCGTGATCCTACTGTATTATATTATAGTAAATATTGTACTAATATAGTTTATAGGTTTGTAATTCAAAATACATGCAACTTGTTTGGATTGGTTTAGATTAAATTATCAGTATAAAAAAATAAAAAATAAAAATATATATACACTTACTTTGGATACTTAAGTACAGTCATTGGTAATAATTCTGCACTTAAAGCTATTCATAAATTACATAGATATAAATTTTGCATGCAGGACTTTTATAATAGTATTTTAACATGTTATTTAATTAAAATATTTGAATACTTCTTTCACCAGAGAAATCATTTTATTATTGTTCCATTTAATTAGAATTTAAAAAAAATAAGAATATGATGTTTTAGGCCTGCTGGTGCAGAAAAATAACTCATTTTAGAGAAGAAAGAAAAACTCGTCTTCATCAGGCCTTCATCAGTCTTGTGTTGATTTTGGCAATAAACATACATCTTGAGAGCAGCTTTCACTGGGCTTACTCTTTTTCTGATTCATTCCATAATTGCCGTTCATGTATTTCCAGAGCCAAAGTAATTATTTTTTCTAGAAGTCTATAATGCTTTCATAAAAAACAAACGCCCCTCTACTGTTGACTGATACGATTTACAACAAATCCATAGAAGCTCTAACATTTGCTGCTCTAAACACTGTGGTGGGTTTCTGCAGCACAGGAAGTGATCGCCGTAGTTCACATTAGCATCTACGGCCACCAAGAGAAGAGCGCCAAACACCACCTGCAGAAACCTCAACTGGAGTTTTTTTGGGGGAAAAAAGATCCTAGAAACACGGTTTGACAGAGCAGTGATCTCTGAGCCAGAAACCCCAAAGCGGTAAGCGCTGATGAGGAGTCGTAGACAAAAACCAGATAAAGTCACAGATTGCTACTTTAACAGATCCCGTGGGGCCGCGGAGTCATAAAACTGAGTGAACACATCACTGAACATGGAAACTTTCAACCCAAGTAAGAAACACCACAATTGAAGTTTTGCGGTTTCTCCACGAACAGCACGCAGCACAGGAAAGAAGTTGGGAGAATGATTAACTGTGTGTCTGTACGAGATTCCACTTAAAGCCCTACAAACCATTCATCCTGGCCCCGCTCTGCAGCCCCGTGATTCATTTCCACCCTCGTCTACAACTGCCCTCGTGTGTCTCCGGCTTCTCATTTGACTTCATCTCTGTAGTTTTTGGGGGGTTTTCTTTGTTTAGTCATTTTTATGTGAGGGCTTGACCCGGAGCTGCTCTTCCCTCCTGGGAATTCCACAGGTCTGGAGTAATGTTGGGAGGCTCCTCCTCAGCAAACTGATCAGGAATGTACAAACCAAGGGAGTGAGGAGGTGGAGGTGGAGGTGGGCTCCTCCGGCCTCACGGGGAAAACACAGCTCTTCATTGTTCTCCTATCTTTGCATTCCATTCCTCACCTCTTTCTGTTTTAAAATCACACCCCTCCGCTAAGCAAATCCTCTCTGTCACTTTTGTATGACTTTTCTTTCACTCCTTCCTGCCTCTCCTCCTCCTTCGCCTCCTCCCTAATCATCTTACCTGGCACTTTCCCACAGCTAAAAATGATGTACTGACAGAAAACTTCATCACTTTTTATCGGTATGTAGCCAATGGGAGGGGATTTTTAGTGGGACAGCAAATGTATTATAAACAGGCTGCATGTGGATTTACAACTGCAGTCCAAAGTGTGATTGAAGATATTGCCTGTGTGGGTGTGTGTGTGTGTGGGTGTGTGTGTGTGTTTCAGGTCAAGTATGTGTAGGTGTATTAAAGAGATTTCCAGAAAAAAGAGGAGGAGGAGGAGGAGGAGGAGGAGGAGGAGGAGGAGGAGGAGGAGGAGTACTTGGGGCTGATGGGAGTTTTTAGGTATTCTGTCATGGAACAAAGTCCAACATGCCCTTGCATGCCAGCCTGTGTTGTATGTCACATACATACACAAAACACCCTGAAGCTGGGGCTCAGTAGATTCAGGAAGAAACAGAGGGGGAAGGGGGGGGAGAGATGCGGCGACGAGGGCCCCTGTTTTCTGTGATGCTTGAGATGAATAAAGTCAGTGAGGCTCAGAAGCTTCCTCCTGCCTCCCCCTTCTCCTCCCCCCACCCGCCAGCCTTGAAGATGCTAATCCATCACAGTACAGTAGCCTTCCGGCTTCTTTGATCACTTTCTGTCACTGTGACAGCCCTTCCCACAACAATAAAAGCCTTATTTGCAGGACCTTAAACACAGCGACGCCATGGCAACAAAGTCAAGGGACAGTGCCATGGTTGGACTACGTAGCACACCCATATCAAGATAAGAGAACAGATGATAATAAGAGAGCAGGAAACAGCCTGATGCAACAGGCTGTAAGTTATGACCTATGTAAAGAGCTGTGGAAGGTGACGTGTTTGAGCGTGTCTTCAGAAAAAGAACAAAACACTTGGGAGATGATTGGTACACAATGTTTTGTGCTGCAAAATGAGTTTATGAGAATTTACTTTTAGAGTTAATTGAGGTTTGAAAACGTGGAGGTGTAACCTGAACACAAGCGCCCTCAGATTGAAACTATTCTCACCGCTCAATTTCAGACTTGATGACACAAGGGGTGTATCGCTCTATAGCACAAAACAATGATCGAGGCTTGTACAAACATTTCCTTAGGATCATAGAATCATGGCTGAAACTCAAAAGCACACATTCGCTAATTTCATAGGTATCATCTCAAGGTCAAGGATGATGTCGGGACATGCACCAGTAGGTCTACGCATTCCTTCCATTGCAGAGGAGCCTTGTTAGCCAAGGGGAGAATTCCTCACAACAATGATAATAACACGTATGATGAATATCCACAGCATACCATAAAGGCTTGTTTTACAACCTACGGCGATTAAAATAAAAGATAAATGACTAATGCCAAATAGTTCTATGAACCAACTTTCATGGGAAGAATATCCTGGGTGCCTCGGGGCAGAAAGACCTTTACGAATACCAGAGAATCGACAGCACGCCCTTACCTTGACACGCCTCTTTGACTTCCTCATAGCCCGGTTTGCACTGGCACTGTCCAACTGGTACCACCCACTCCCCATCCACAGTGCAGTAGATGCGAGGCAGCTCCTCGCTGATGGCGTTATCCACGCACGCCCCGCTCACTTCCCTCAGCTGCTGGTTCTCACCTCCGGCCACGGTCTCGGGGAACGATGCAAGGCTCTTCACCGTGGCCGGGCAGGTTTTGTAGTAGACCCTGGTGGAGAGAAGAGCCACGCAGGCCCCGATGTCTTGAAAAGCCAAGTAGAAGCCTTTCCGAGACAGGTTCTCCACCACTCGCGTCTCGGTGTTGATGCGAAGGTCGTTTTTGCCGGTGATCTCGTCAGGCGCTATGGTGGCCACTTTCTTAAACTGGCCCTTGCGGAAGGTGGTGCCCACGTCTGCGTCTGACTCGGATGTGAAAAGGTTGAATGTTTCTTTGCAGGTCAGTGAGGTGGCATCGAATGAGTTGCAGTCCCGTACGATGAACTGGAGTTCAACAAAAACCCGCGAAGCCGACGGACGCCGCTGGATGAAGGTGGTGCGCAGCCAGTTGTCCTGCTCACGTTCTCCAACATTGCAGACGGAGTAGGTGTAGAACTGAGAGCCGTTCAGAGTCCTCTGGGTGACCTCCCACTGAAACCAAACCACACAAACCAACAAGGTTAGAGGTACGAACACTGGGAGCCCCAAAAGTAAAGGGGAGCCATACCATTTCACATTCAACCACAGTAATCTCAACCCCTCGTACTCACGGCTCTACATGTTGCTAATTAGTCCCCCTGAATATTTTAACTATCCTTCACGGCCATGATATATTCCTGTAACATGGAGAACTCCACTTTATGAGCCTTTACAACATAACAATGCAGAAAGAAACTCAAAGACTGTGTGTGAGAAAGCATTTCTGCCACTGCAAAGACACCAAATGATTTCCAATTCCGTCTTTCACATGCTGCCGCTACTGTTTGCATTTTTCTCCAAGCAGTGTTGCAGCTCAAATACTAAATGCTACCACAAATATTTTTGGGGGAAAAAAAGCGACATGTTTTAGCGTAACCTTGGCTCGTGAGGAACAACTGGCCCTCACAGGGGCAGAGCCTGTGGTCTGCTCTCTGCATGAAGCCCCCGTGCTATTAATTAAAGGAATGTGCTTTGTTAGCGGAGTGTGTGGCTCCCCGTATAAACCAACACCTCTATTAAAACAGCTGGTGAACATTATTTTATACGGGGGCTTTAAAACCCGGAATAATAATTGTCATAAGTGAATGTAGTTACATGAGAAATCTGGGCACAATACAAAAAAGGTTCCCAACAAAGAACTCAAGAAATTACAACACCTGATGCTCATTAGTGCAAAAAGTGAAACTTAAATGTCCAAGGGATTATTCGAGCAGTCAAACCTCGCTTAGAAGTCGGTCGAGCCACTATGAACAGCACATGCCTTTGAGTTTCAGCAAGCAAAATGAGGCTATTTACAGGGAATTTGCATGGGCTTGACTGGTCCATTACTTTGAAACCACAATATGGAAGAAGACACACATTCCTCCTGTATACTGGCAAAGAGATAACCACAGCATTTGGGTGCAATAATGACGCATCTCCAAAAGTAGACGTTTCACCCTGGTTTGAGGGAAGAGGTAGCTCTGACTGATTGGCCCCCATCTGAAAACCCCTCCCCCTCTAGGAAGAGGTACCACATGCTGCAAACTTTTAAAGTTAATTGCTCTCTAACATACAATTCTGGAGCTGAAGCCTTGAAACCACAAGAAGCCACAAGTATTCCCAGTTCAGAGCTAGCAGCTATTCTGTCTGCCTAAGCTTTGGTGTAGCCCAGACATGCTCTGCAGGCAGCTCCTGATAGGCTCCTACAACTGCAATACCCATACTCCTGCAACCATTAGGCTCTAACTGCCAGATCTTATAGCAACCTGACATGAACACACACACGAGGCCAACCGGACGGCTAACCACACATGTCAAATGGTCAAATATTTCTGCTCTGGAGGCTCTCTGCTCGGCCGGGCCCTTCCTGTGCACGTTCTCCATGCTGTTTTTGTCCTAAGGCAAATTCCAAGTGTAAACGTGGGAGCTGCAGGAGAAGTCGAAGCTGTACTCACCCCGGATTTTTCTCCCTGATCTAAGGGCCAGGTCAGCCAGCCCAGTTCACCTCCTGTTGCCTTCATATCCAAAAGCACCTCTGTGGACACATGAGAACACTGTCAGCACAAGGAAATAACCCTTTGAACTCATCAGCAAAGACGCATTTTGACTGAGAATGAATGGAAATCATCCTACTTCTATTCCTAAAACAACACACATGTCAACGAATGAAAAATGTACAAATGACAGTGATTTTAACTGACCTTCATAATAACCCAAAAGCGGACCAGATTTAATTAAAAATGTCATTTGACAAACGGTAACACCTTTTTAAAATAAAAGGTTAGATTAAGAATCCTGGCTTTTTACAAGACAGTAACTAGAAATACACTTTCATATGCTTTGAGAGTTTATGAATGTCAAACTAATAAGTGTAAAATAAACACTGCACACACTACCTAAAAGGCTGATAGAAAGTGTTAAAAATATTAAACTTTGACCCAACATTTTCAGTAGGAAATTGCCTAAATTCACCTGCTGACAAAGTTCAGAGCAGCGCGCATGCAGGCTTCACTTTCAACTTAGTGATTAAATATGAAACTACAACTAAATACATGTTTTATGAACTTAAAAGGGTTTTCTTTGAATGCGACTTTGAGAGACTATAAAGCTGTCACAGGATTAACAAAGTGCGTTTCCTGGTGTTAAACTTTCTTAAAGGAGGTTCCCCGCATGGGACACGGGCTTCACTCCAATAAACTTTAAAAACAGATTTAACTTCCATAATTTGGGACATTATATGTTTTAAAAAAAAAAAAGTCACTCACCTTCTTTAGTTTGCAAAGTTATTAGTATGCCGTTAATGAGTACATATGAAAATAATAAAGGTCTGACTCCAGTAAAGAAATCCATTTGTCAAACTTTTCCTTCCTCTCTCTCTCTCTCTCTCTCTCTCTCTCTGGCCGGGACTCTGACGGGAGCGCGCTTCTCCGTGCGGCTCATTCACAAACGGGGCCGTGACGTCACAGACTCCGCCTGCTGGAATGCGCGTGCGTGTGCGTGCGTGTGCATGTGTGGGTGTGTGGGTGTGTGAAGGGTGGGGGTGGGGTGGGGGTGGAGGAGCTGCAGAGGGAGAGAGAGGCATGAGAAAGTTTTGGAACTTTCAAAGACTGTCGGAGATTTGGCAATTTTTTTTAGTCTACAAGCTGTAAGAAGAGTTGACATTTCAGGTAAAACCCAAATGCATGTGTGAGTTCTGCAAAAAGAAAGAACGGAAATAAAGACAAAGAAGTTGTTTGGGTTATTTTTCTATACTTTTTCATTACATTACAGTCATTTAGCAGACGCTTTTATCCAAAGCGACTTACAGTCAGTAGTATATTACATATCATTCACCCATTCACACACTGATGACAGGCTACCATCAAGGTGCCACCATCAGACTCTAACTAACATTCATCATCCAGTCCACACCGATGGCAAGCCTTCAGGAGCAACTTGGGGTTAAGTGTCTTGCCCAAGGACACATCGACTGCCGAAGCCGGGTATCGAACCACCGACCCTCTGATTGGAGAACTACCTTACTCTCCACTACGCCACAGCCGTCCTATTGTATTGATAAAAACAACAAGAACTCTGTGGGTTCACAGTATATAAAATGTGCATGTCTTACCTATTGTTCAGCTGTGGAGAGTCTGCAGCATTAGATCATAGATTCACTTGATAGATAAAGAGTTATGTGAATATTTGCGGATCCTAAGGTACATGTATAAATATAATTTCCATGTGGAAACTACTAGTGAATTAGTCGATCAATACAAAATTTATCAGCAATCATTTTCATAATCCACTGTTAAGCAGGAATTAATCAAGCAAAACTGTCGAACATTTACTGGTTCAAGTTTCATAAACATGAGGACTTGTTGCTTTTCTCTCATTTCATATCAATATAAATGAAAAAAACCAATTTGAAGACGTCTTCTTGGGGTTAGGGAAACTATGTAATGTAGCAAACTTGTTACATTCTATAGTATGAACTGTTCATTGTTTAATTAAAAAAAGGATGATTAATTGATCATTAAAATAATCATTAAAGGCAGATTTAATCTGCACTATATTGTCTTCTTATAACTTTGAAGTACCAACTCCTCAAGCACTCCTTAAATCCAATAGAAGAGTTTTACTCGAAGGCACTTGAAGGCACCATGGCCTTGGTTACAGTCTTCCCTACCTGGCTATAAAGCGGCCTGCAGGGCCACAGAATAATTTGCATGCAGATATTGATTTAGAATTGTTTGCCGCGTTGAATAGGAGGGAAAAGGAGCGGGAGCTGCTTTATTTGACGTCTCTTTGTTCTGAGCATCCCCACATACAGAGGTAGAATCATTGTGACAGGCGGGGAGAGATGTATTCATATAAGCATAATAGCAACCATGAATGCAGAATTCAAGAGTACAGCTGGCCTACTGATAGCCCGTCATAATTTATGGGAAATATCCCAAAAATGTTGCACCCCGCCAAGACTGTAGATAGACAGTGGTCAAGTTATGAACAAAACAAAGTTTAATCTGGTTTTTCAGTCCCAGGAGGGTATGTGGGAGCGGGAGTGTGGGAGTCCAGTATGATTATGGGGAATTAAGAAAAGTCCTTTACCTAGCAACTGGTGCACAGTGGAATTCACTGTCAAGCTTTATCTGACTTACTTTGAGTGTTTGTTGCCCAGTGTTACTATGGCAACACGTTGAGCAACGGCTATGGAGACATTAAGGAGATGCTGTGCTGTACATCTGGCTTTCAAAACCCTACCTCCCCCTCCCATCCCGTATAAATCACTGGACGCACTGCTCTAGCCAGAGGGCTGTACCTGGTCCCTCAGAGTTTATTCTCATTGGTGTTTACCTTTGAGCAACAGCCTTGTCCCCACAATAGATGATTACAATACAGTGTGTCATTGATTGGACATGGCTCCCTCTCTCAGACACACACATGCATTGTCGTTCACGCACCTGTGACGCTGACACTGCGGGAAAAAGAGGAGTGCTTCTGCTGTGTCCCAGACCACTGGGCCCTCCCTCCATCTCCGGCCCCCAATGCCCTCTGGGGGCTCCAGTTTCACAAAAGCCCCCACCAGCCACAGACGAAACGCCACGGCTCTCTGTGAGCTTTTGAATCCCTTAAATCCAACCACTCACCCGCCCACTCTCGCCTCCACAGCCGTCCTCACATTCCCTTCTTATTCCTCTCACTTCTCACACCTCGTCCTCACGAGCAAGAGTGGAAGGGGAGTTCTGCTTCTCAGTGAAGGGCTGAGGTCACGACGGGATGAGTGGGGTTGCGGGGGGGAATGAAGAAACCTTTGATATGGTCCTTTTTTTAAATTATTAGTAATGAAACCATAAGACGTGCCTGAGGGGCCATGTGTGCATTATCTGTCCTGGTAAGCCTGTTGAATATGCATTGTTCTTTGTAGTGCAGCACTAAAAGCTAATGCAGGATGTAAACTGAGAACTAAAGTGGATTGGGGTGTGTGGTGGTTAAGGGGCGGGGGTGGTGGTGGGTAGGTTGGGGTTGTGTGTGTGTGTGTGTGTGTGTGTGTGTGTGTGTGTGTGTGTGTGTGTGTGGGGGGCAACCACAGGTGTAAGGCAACTACAGCAGCAGTGGCGAATGGGCTAACAGCAGGGCCATTGTTCACCCCCACACACACAAACACAAAGTGTGGGCCAGCATACAGCCATATGTGAGAACAGGATATTGGCTCATCTGTTAGTCTGATTACCTTTATAGCCTGGTGCTTCTATCTCCTGCAAATGACCCCCCCCGAGAACAAACAAACAACAAAACACCTGAACCTGTTGATCCAGCTATGTTCGGGGACCTGGCATGAGAAAGTAGTACCATGTGCCTTGTCAGATTAACTGCTACCTGATAAGGGTGACGGTGGGGGGGGATTAAGAGGCAGGTTCACGGTACATAAGGTTTGTGCGTAGGAATTGCAAATTACCTGCGGAAGCCACGTTCAGCATGGACGGTTCACAGTTTAAGGAAAGATAACGATCACTGAATTTTCATTTACCCTAGAACAGCCGGAAAGCACACAGTGCTAATACTTTACATCAACTTAGAGGCCACAGACATGGCAGCTGGATTTTTGCAAATCAACATACAAGGAAGACATCTGTAAGTTGTATATATAATGCATACGAATTTGTGTATGTGGTAATGAGCAAATGTTTTGTGGTAATATGGCCCTGGTGTGTGTATTGAGGTGAGAGGGTGGGAAGCTCCAGGGCATGTGTGACCTATGTGTTGAGTTGTAATGTAAACCGACCATGTGTGGTTGGCTACAGTGTGGTCATTTGTATTTCAAACAGCTAGAGAGACCATTGCTGAAGTTAAACATTCAGTAACAGCTGATGCTGAGATTAATCTCCTGTACTTGCAAAGTTGAGCTTGTAATGCCTTACATGGTTTTCACGTTTTGTTTGTCCTTTCAGAGCTGTATTAAGCTATGTAAATACTTAAATAGTTTCCAATAAAGATATGACTTTAAAAGAGGGAACATTTTCATCTTGTATCTTGCCATACTGTCAGAAATGGGATTCCTCTACTCTCTTAAAAAATACATGTAATATCATTACAGTTGTTAAACTACCAACTCAGCAAAATCAGGTAAAAGGGGTGTCCTAGTGATTTTGTATTTCAATAAAGGCGAAATACAAGAGACTGCTTAGGAAATAAACGGTCAAAATCAAAGCAGCACATGCAAAGATATCCTGATTTATAGTCAGTATCAGGCAAGCAACCTAGTCTTCCTTGCTGGGAGGCGCCAGTGCTAGCCACTAGACCGCCGTGCAGCCCATGTCACATAATGCAGAACATAATAAAAAAAGATTAAAAACTGCTCCCGTTAGCCTCTTACTTGTAATTCCAATGAGATATCTATGTAAATGAAAAATTGTGGCAGTAATATCTAAACAGAATTCAATTGTTATGTACTACAAACTGTGACTACAAACCTTTTCCCAGTCAATTTGCCGATTTCATGAGTGCAGCATCGGACTAAAAAGTCCTCCAAATGAAATGACAATACTAGAAAGAGCTCCTCCAGAGCCACAGATGACATATTATAACTAGGCCACTAGGCTACTACTCATGACTAGCAAGCTCAACTTTACTGGATGAATAAAATTGGTTTGAGTTTCCCTTTAAAATAAATATTGTTGATTTGTGAGCATTATTGTAGGCCAAGACAAAATATGCTGTATCTTATACAGCCACCTCCAGTATTCAACGTTTTCACATGATATCTATCAAAAGTTACTCTTCATTTTTCATGCGTACAAATGCTGGATCAGACCAGCCAGCAGCATTAATCTCTGGTGGGTTTTTAAATGCGTTTTATATGATTTATAAGAGTTAATCTTGGTTGGGTTTTAAAATATAAGTATAATGCATAAAATGCTTAAGCAATGCTAACCTGTGAAAAAAATCTACTTAATCAGAGTTAACTTTGCACATGATGACACCAGCCAACCTGTTGTTTGTTCTGCAACATCACTGACTTGAAAAGTGTCAGCCTTTAGTTTTTTAACCCACTGTAGATAAGTGCTACTTGAAAGCAACGTACATATTGAATGCAATGATTAATGGTTTATCTGACGGACGGAAACAAAAGGCTGTCTGGAGCATATCTTAACCAGAGGCGGGTTTTAGGACTTTGACCAACTAAAGGTAAAAAAACTGAACAGATACATTGTTTTTCTTGGTTACCAACATATATTTCCATAATCCATTAACCAATGGCTTTATCAGTGTATCTACATATAATCATAATTCACATGGCAATATATATTTTTAAATTAAAGCACTCCTTCCTTCCCTCTTCCTTCTCCTCTATGTGAACAGACAGCTATCTGTCCTTGGGAAGTACTGATCTACCCTGCGGGGGGGGGGGGGGGCATAATAGATGCATCGCACCATTCATTCGACTCCTTATCACAACATTATCTCAGCATTCCGATGCCCTGAGCTGGAACATGCTCATATTCTCAGACGCCGCCGCCGGTGTTTTTTTATTGAAGACACGGGTCACACTGGAGTGGCAGATGTTCCCATTTGCTCACCCAAGTAGAATGACCTGCTCCTTCAGGCGCCTCCTTCCTCTCCTCCTTCCATATCGAGTAACTGCCAGCCTAAAGGCCATTGTGGACGTTTAAGGAAGCGCAGACGAAAGAGCAAAAGGAGACAGAGTTTAGAATAAAGTGGAAGTGGATTCCTGAAGGGGCTGAGGAGGAGGGACCCTGGGCTGCTGAGAGCCTCCATTGAAAGCCACCTGTTGATTCAGTTCCAGATGACCCTACTGGGCTCACTGGTATCAGATGGAAGCAAAGAGGGAGGAAATGGAGAGGTGTGCTTGGACAAGGAGTGTGTGCAAATTAGCTTTCACAATGAAGTGTTTATTCGTGCAAGCCTTGATTTTTTTGCATCTGGGGCTTCTTTTCCGTTCTGTTGGCCAAACACAAAATCACAAATGGAAGAAATAACCGTAATATTAAACAAAACACATCTGAACAAGACTTAAAATCTACAGCCATGCCAGCCAGTCCTCCTTTAGCTGCAACTTATTATTATCATTAATCAAATTTAGCATCTGAAACAATAAGTTACAAAGTTTAAAGTCACATCTTCCTCATTTGTGGCACTCCACAGGGTTCTATTTTAGGGCCCATTTTATTTTCATTTGAACATTCATCCCCAAGGCCACACCATCCATCCGTTTATTTTCTGTTGCTCATCCAAGTGAAGGCTGATAGGTTAAGCAAGTCAACCAAGATGTCCTTCCTCCCAGCCATGTCCTCCAGTTCCTCATATAGGGGATCTTAAGTTGTTCCCAGGTCAGATGGGACGCCCTCTAGCATGTTCTGGTTCTGGTCTCCTCCAAGTTTGATCACCTAAAATGGTTTCTATTGACAGGAAGGAGGTCTATTCGAAAGCTCCCTCCGGGTCTCTGAGGTTCTCGCCCTGCATAGGGAACACGTTTTGTCCGGTTGTAACCAATACAACATTCTTTTGGTCATTACCCAAAGCTCAAAACCATGAGTGAGGGTTGGATTGTAAATTAACTGGTAATCTGAGAGCCTCTAATCTTGTGCTCCATCTCACCCCCCTTGGTCACATTATATACAAAATAACACAAGTTCATAGTTAACATAAGTCTTCATTGATCCCCAGATGGAAATTCAGGAGTTGCAGAACATAAATAAGTACAGATAAATAGACAAAAGTGAATAAAATAATTACAAATAAAAAAAATAGGTAAGTATACACAGTTAGCAGCGAACACTTAGACTACCAATGAAACATGGTAGAAGAGCATAAATCTCAGCTGCATGATGCAAATCAAGGACCCTCCAACAGCTCAATGTCTAAATCTAAAATTGCTTCTCTCAGTCCAGCTGACTAAGTATAATCTGCAGTTAACTTGTCTAAAAAGGCTCCGCAGATGTTGGAGCTGTGGTAGGTAAGTTTAAAGATCAACAGTAAGATAAATACTTGTAGTTTCCGTTCCCCTCCTCCCTCCACCGTCCCTGCCAGTAGCAATTAGCAAGAGGTGATTGACAACACGGAACAGCTTTCAAGGCTCACTGTTGATTCTACTTGGTCAGATTCCCGAGCTGCACGACTTAATTTGAAAGCAAACAGAGAACTGTCAACTCTGCCAAGACTCTGACATATTAAACCAATTATATATCGTCACACAACAAACCGTTTGCTGAGCTCACACAAAATATCAACTTGTGAAACCTGCCTGCAAGAACTTCAATTCTTTAGCTAAACGTCTTAGGCTGCTCTTTTGTCATTTGACAGATGGCCAGCCAGTAATGATATTAAAAATGAAACACCGGGACTTCAGCTGATGTGTCAAGGATGATTCATGCATTTTCATGCATCATTTCCTTTCTTTGTGATCCCACGAGGTCGTGCCTGCCTCGCAAATCTCTGTCATGGCTACATTTAATCTCTGCTGCTGCTAATGTCGAAAGAGACTACAGTGGAATATTGTTGGTCACACTCGCTTTATTATTATATACCCATTATCTCACAGTTGTAGCTGTCAGCACTGCTTGGTCCTGGATATGTGAGAGCTTTTTCGAGCTGCACCCACCCACCCACAGTGGAGTCATTTCAGCAGCACCTGTCCTGTTGGTAAGAGACCACCTCCCCACGGTGGTTTGTGGTTTGCAGAGGTAGGCATGTGAGGCATGTCTAACTCCAACTCCAAGTAACAAAGTGCTGTTATCCCAAAGAAAGTGTTGGGACAGCTGTCTGTGTCCTCACATGCTGGATGTGTATTTTAGGAGCTCAATGTCCTTCTGTGCATGTTTTTTTTTCACATAATTGTTAACACGTAACTGTTAATGAAATTGAAGGCAGTGCTACTTATAGTGAAAAAAATACGTATGGTAAGATTAGCAGTCAAGTATTTTATTTTGTACAATTTTGACTTAGCATTTCCATTTAATGCTATGTAACACATCTACTCAACGACATTTGATAAACATGTGACCAGTTTCGTAGCCAAAGGAAAAATGTCTCTGACGTGTCCTGGAGACAGACATCTCATTTCTTCAGCCCTTTTTAATTATTTAAGTATTTGTTTCTTTTAGTGTCAGTGTATTTGCTGATGAGTTTATATAATTTGTGAAGGGCAGGCACACCCATTGCATGGTGATCCTTCTGCACGATGCACAAAGTCTTTAAGAAGGCATTCCATTTCCTCCAATTTGTGATTAAGTAAATAAAATTACAGTAAATCACAGCTTGTCAGCACCGTGTGACCTTATGTCAACAAAGCAGTATGACAGCATAAAAATGACACCATTAAGAAATGGACATTAGTCATCAACATAACTACACTGACAGCATTCATGTCGTCACTGCAACAATGGACCAATACAGACAGATTACTATGGGACACTATGCAAACTAATATAGTAATACGCAATATAAATAAAACAAATGTCATAGCATGCGACATGGACATGGAGAGGTGGGGTATAATGTGATGGAATAAAGAGGGTTTGCCTGTGGGGGTATCCACAGCAACCTCTCGACCCTTTCTTCTTGAATGGGAAAGTGAGTGCCTGGTGGCCGGGCATGCTATGCGCCATAGGAAGGCATTGCACCCCAATGCCCCACCTTAGCAGCATGCCAAGATAAACCCACTGTTCAGCACCAAACTGTTGCCAGATACAGTAAAGTTAGCAACTAGCTGGTGAACTCAGTTTAGCCTTTAGCTGCTAAAAAGACAGATATTGCCCACCGGGAAATTTTAGACTAACTTTTGCCAAGGTAAGGTGACAATATATCAGTGTATATACATCTTGCTGTAGCGTCCCCAAGATTAAGTAAATGCCCCTAAAAGCTCTAAATACTTATTTCACCACTAGTAAATTGTATCACTACAATTGAAAATGATTGGGGAACTCGGCGATTCTTCAGTGACTTTCTATGGTACGCCATGGACTTCAAATGTGCCGTCAGCTGTAACCGCCCTATGAGAGCAGTGCAGTGTCGGCCGTGAGCTAACCAGTTGGGCACGCTCACATGCACAAACACAAACCAGCCCGACTATGTCAACACAGTTGGAGAAAGCACGGATAACAAAACACACTAAGGGAGACTGACTTTTTTCTCTGCTCAGGTAGACTCCACTATACCTGAACATTGCAAATAGTTGTTTTCCTGCTATATTAATGGTCTGTAATAATGACAGTCCCAGCAGTTGCAGTAGCAGCAGTAGCTTTAAATTATCCTTGGTTGCGCAAAGTTGATTTGTCCTTTCGCGTAAGTGTTTCCACTTTGCAAGTACAAAATTCCTGTGGTAAACCTTCAATTATTATGTAATATTCAAAAGTACCACAGTTTGGTGTGCCAATGAAAATAACAAAAGTGCTGAGGCATGTTTGTGTGGGTAGATCTAAAATATCGGGCTTTGATACGGTAACACTTTACTTCATTGTTCATAAAGGAATTCAGGTGGTGCCATGGAACTGCCGTCTGTGCCAAAAATGCAGAAATCTGCAGAGTCTTTTAACCTTCTGGCACCATAAACACGCCTAAAATGACCTTCCAGGTGGCAAAATTAATACGAACACACATGTAGTCCACTTTCACTTGCAGCGCTGTCAGAGGTTGTCGCATTGCAGTGTTTAGACAGCCTGCCTGCAGCTGTTACATCCATAGACTCAAGTGTAGGGCTGCAGGGTGTGAACGCATGCTTGCATGGTTGCATACATGTGTGAGCACGTACTGTACCAACGGGTGCATTCATGTACCTGCTTGCATCTTTGCCATAATAGAGACACAAGCTCGGAGGGAGCAGCTAGGCCTGGCGAATGTGGTGAAGGTGATTCAGTGGAGCAATGCTCATCACAGCTGTTTATGGAATGGCGTCTCATTCCCATGCCTGTCTGTCAGGGCTGCTTCCCCAAGCCTGTTCTTGCTTGTTGGTCGCTTTCAACAAACAGCAAATACCACAGCGAGTCTATCTCTGCACCTGTGAGGCTGGTAACATGGGCGTGAGATGGGAATGAAACAGAAAATAAGCTTTGCAAATTTCCCCGCTGCGGGACTTATAAAGGATTATCTTATCTTATCTTATCTGATAACTGTGAATTTTTTAAGGCGCATTTTGTTGTTCTCTGTAACTCTGGCCTCCGCACGATACTGTTGGAATTTGACCAGTCTTAGCAACTGTTTTAACCAAGTGGGTCTGTAACAGTTTATAGACATTTGAGCCCCTTACAAAAAGTCACCTTAATCAATAAGATGTATCATCTGTGAACCATGTATATCTGTACCAAATGGCATGGTAATCCATCAAAAAACAAAAAAGTGGGCCTAATGATGGAAGTGAAGGTTATTTTCCGGGATCACCATTATAAATAAGTAAATAAGTAATAACACAGTAAATAATATTAAATAAGTATAAAAAGTAAAAAAAAATCCACAATAACTAAAATTTCAATAGTGAGAGCTATTCTAGAGCCATCATCTGCTAACCATTAATGGGACTGCACCTTCAGGCAGCTCCCATGGTGGAGGCAGCTTTAAATGGCCCAGATGTAATTTGGGGGTCATGTATGATCTGCTCCACTCTGTCTGGGGAAAACTATATGCACTGATTTAAAGAGTGCATTTACCACGAACAAAAAGTTTACAAATGATGGGCTTTTTCAAATAAAAATCAGTTGTTTAAGTTAAAATATTCACTCAGTGTAGTTTACTCACTATTGCAAAGCTTAAACGTTAACAACTTTTTAAGGGAAAGGATATTTTCCCAGTGAGTAACTGAGTTGACAATTTTCCTATTTTAGCCCATGATTTTAATATTAGGCCTAGCATGGCTAACAACATGTACTTACTTAACTTTATCAGGTTAACCTTAAATTTCAAAATATATTTGACTTAATAATTGTAAACCATAACAATGTACCCGACATAGATGATGGTCAAATAATATACTCCTTGACAATGCACTATTACAGATTAAGAATTTTAAATACAAACCGAATGTATTCAAAATAGTTGCCAGTGACAGAAAGGACATCCTGTTCTGCTGGTTACACGCTGGTTACACAAATCACTATTTAGTTGCAGGGAGATTTTCTGTCAGTAACATAGTTGACGGAACTTTTTTGGACATAAATAAAGCTGGATATTTGTGTTGTTTGAATGGGAAACTCAATTTAGTCAAATTTTTTAGAATTTTTAAACAAATGAACAATAAATAATGCTAACTTTAATGGTTGTAATTCATTATTTTGAAGCTAAACCCACTCAATTGAAAATTGGATATTGCAAAACCCTTTTCAAACTTAATAAAAGATAGCGTGAGCACATTTTTTGTCTGTTTTCATAATATGCTTTCACTTTATTGGAGCCGTCTCCATGTTGAGAGACATGCTTCGGCAATAGTTACTCTGTATTGAGCACTTTTACCTTCTCCTGTCCCCCCTTTTTGTAGAACACATGAGAGAGTTACTTTGTATTGATGTTCAAGCTTTTCAAAGTTACGTCCTGGTGCTGGCTTTTATGACAACAAAGATTCTTAACTACTGACAAAATGGTCTGCTTTATAAAATGAATGTACATTGTAGTGTTTTTTGTTAACACAGGTCTTTTCTGTTCACTTTAAACAACGAAAGAGTGCATATTCAGCTGAAAATGTTGAATAAAATGGAACATTTTTGGTTGGTCTGTGCTCTGAAATACATATTCTTAAGGTCGGAATATAAAAGTTATTTCATAAGAGGGACATAAATTAAATCTGGGTTATACAAATAAATGTAACAAACCTTTTCTAAGAGTGTAAAATTGCCAACTATTACTATTGTCAGAGGCACAGTGTTCAAGTTTACTCAAAAAGGCCACAGAGTTTCTCACCAAGACATAAATCTATGTCAAACTACACTTTGGTAACTGCCTAAATCGCTGGTGAGGCCACAGATACCCATAAATCATAACATGGTTGAGGTCTGAGGGCAGAACTGATATTCTTGTAAACAGCTTATAGCTTGTTAGTGCCCTGGATGCTTAGCAGAGAAGATTCAAAACCCAGCAATTCAGAGACTGAACAATTAGCCTTCCAACGAACACAAACAGAAACACGATGGAAAAGGGCACTGCAGAGGAATCCAGATTGTTCTTGTGAGATGCCTTCCTTTGTGTTTAATCTCTTCCACTTTCGCATTTTTCCAGTCTTAAAAAATTCCGACCGCATCATTTTCTCTGTGCGGGCAGAGCAGACTGAACAATCAACACATCCTGACTGGCATACTACCTCTTTGTACTCCCCCACCCTACCTCTGGAAACCTTCTTCAGAATGAGTCAGGCACCAGCACACTGTTTTCAAACCTACACCCAACCTTAAGTGACTTGTGTCCAGTTATGCCAGCCGAGCAACCCGAGGCACAATCTGAAGTCTCTCACACTTATTCACGATGACTGACAGATCGGGTTCTGGAGGCGGAAAGCGGTTGAATCCAGAATAGATGGAGGGTGAAAAAAGAGGACAACTAACAAGCCTGTCTTTTATTATCCCTGAAAAAAGAACAAACCACAAATCAGCTTCCCATCTCCCTGGAGCCAGATCACGACCCAACCCCGCCGCTCCTGGAAAGAGGGAATGGAACAAGAAACGTCCTACTGTGATATGTGGACCATAGCGCTCCACTTAACCAGTGTTCATGCTAAATAATGCTGATTTAACATATTTCATCACTACTATACATGTGTGCTTGTTTATATTTTGAAATGCATTTGTGTAGCATAGAAGGAACGGTCTGCACTGATGCATTTTGGTTCTGCAAAGGTTTCATGCAATTCAAATGATGGCGCAGTGATGGTGGCAATGCGGAGAAAAACGTGAATGTTAAGATCGCAGGTTTCAAACGTTTTAGGAAAAATCGATTTCGCAAATGTTTTATGAGGAAGAAAATGCATTTAACACTTTTTTTAGACCTCAAGGATACACACAATGTGTTTGATGGGTAACACTGAATGTAAACATAACTGAGATCTGGGAAGGCCGTGACATTGCTCAAGAGAAGTCCATTGATGGGACAAGAAACACGTGAATACAGACAATTGGACTGGAATGGAAAAACCCCCAATATAATTTCAATTCTCAACATCTATCAACTTGTAACCTGGCATACTGCTCATAATTATGTGCCCACACAGATATTTTGGGTGTGCCCCGTTTCTGTTTTAGCCATAAAATCTTTTATCAAAGCACTAAAGTCTACAATAGAACAATAAAAGGAATATGGCATATTAGCACACTTTAATTTAAGTATAAATGTACATGCATAACAATGCATAACAGATAAAACATCTGTATCAGTCAAATGTACATATTATATCTGTCTAACGCAATACAACGAAACCAAATGAAGCAAGTGAGAAATAGAATATGAAAGCTCAAGCATTGCATCGTAGATAGAGGATTGCAACTAGGACACCAAGCCATGAAGTCAGAGGAAGGTGCTGTGTTTATGAGGCTTGAGTCACCAGGGTGAGGCCATATAGCTGTAGCGTTGCCTGTCCACACCTAACGTGTACTGTGACCCCATCAGTCACATAATCTAACAGATCATTGCATTTCATTCACCGGTGTTTGCCTGATGCTGACCTTTCATATTCAGCACTTTACGTGGAAATGTATTGTAAGTCAGCTATGTGTCGTATTGTTTGTTGTTTACTTATTGTAAGTCGCTTTGGATAAAAGCGTCTGCTAAATGACTGTAATGTAATGTAATGTAATGTTTGCATGAAAACTTATTTACAGGGTCACAAGATGGATTGAGTGTTTAAAAATTCCTAAATCAATGGGAATTTTACTGAGAGCGCCTTGTAAGAATTACCCAAATGACTTGATAGAGCCCTGTGTGTATTTATCCACATGAACTTTGCCTCTTGTCTTCCCTGATTGTAATGCTCCACTCTAACTCTAAAATAGCATGTTATCTAACTCATTCTGTGCTTTCTCTTCAGTTTATGTTAACGTTAAAGCTCTCTGGTGAAAGCATTTACACTCAGGCTCCAGACAATTTTATCTCAAACATACTCTGATAATTTTTGTTAACCCTTAGCAAACAGTCACGTTATGACAATAAACCAATACCACATTCTGTATTACAGCACCTTATCATGTTCACATGCAAATCAGCCATGCCTACTTTGTGTGAGAGGCTCTTTCATTTGAAAATGCAACACAAATGTTTACTGTTCCGACATCAGTACTCGCACTGTCTTTGGGACTGCTGACGCCAACGGACACACCATCTCACTGCTCCCTTCTTTGGGAAGAGGACATATTAGGAGTTTGGTCTGTAGATATCCTTGCCCAGTATGTGACGAGGGACTACCATTAAAATCCTCTCACACACGTGTGTGAGTGTTTTTTCCTGGAATATCCGTGCTCACTGCAAAAAAGCTTTAGCAAACAGTAGGCTAGAGAGCTACAGGGAAACTAGAATTCCTGGGTTCTAATCCATGATTTTCAAAATCATAACACGTTTAATATTTTGCAATAACTGAAAAGATATATATATTTCCCACAAGCCCCAAAATGGTTGTGGGTTAAATGCCTCCATTTTCACAGGCTGAGGCAAGATATAGAAGGCCAAATAGTGAAAACAAAACAGAAAGCTGATAATACGGCTTACAAGTTGGAAAGTTGACATTAGAATGGAAGAACCATGTATTGTAATGCTTGAAATTTTTCACGGGAGCTGTGGTGTTTCCATTGTCAACAATCTAATTGGGGTTTCATTTCACTAAAACCACAATGGGTTCAAATTCTAAAAGCGAGGGCTGTGGCAGATGATTATTTTTGTTAGAATGCAGATAGTAAATCCCTTTTACCCTTTTTTTATTTCAGAAAAACTGATGGCAGAAACCTTTAGTGAGAGATTTAAATGCTGCTATATTAATGCTATGAATGTTGTCGAGAGAACCTTTAAGAGTGATGAACCCTTTTGTAAAACAAAGTTATTTATTTCTTGTTTGTATCTGAACCGTATGAATCTAAATCAACCCTTTTCTTTATATTATAAATATGCAGCACAATAAGCTTTGCTAGCTGGCTAATTTTGCTATCCTTTTTGTTGAATATTATTCATTTTGCCAATTTCCTTAACTATTCTAACAGGTTTAGAGGTTTCTTTTGGATAAAGTAACCATACATGTTGTCCTTTTAAGATAATTGCAAAGCACCAACAACTAGCATACACAAATAGTATGCTAACATGTTGGACAGCAGAAGCCGCAAACATAAATTGGGTATCAATCTTCTGGTCTATAGTAAAGTAAAAAAATAAAAATAAAAATAAAAAAAAAAAAAAAAATAGTGCTGTATTTTAGTATTTTAGGCTGAAAGCAGCACACATCTCAGCATCACATGAGGAAGTACACAAATACAAAAGATTCCAAATGTCTAATACCTGGAACAAATCACAACACTGCTTTATTAAAGTTCTCCCATGCGGTTGCAGGCAGAGGTGAGCCAAAATATTCCAAGTAGCAAGTCTTGCAACTGCAAACACGTGTTAGGCTTCAGGCTTCAAGCTCACAACTCTGCAGACAAAAAAGGATGCTAAAGCGCCTCAGGGCTTTCTAAAAGGTGATATTACTGGTGACACTGGTTATGAAGGTTAAGGCTGGCATAGGTTTTTGGCAAGAACCATCTGTTGAGCAGACGTTTTAAAACCCTTTGAGCTTCCTTTGTGTTACTCTCAACAGCTCTTTCCGTAAGCTTTCTTATTAACTGTTTAATAATTGGTAAATACCTCAACAAAAGCTGTGTGTGTTTGCTTGTCTACAAAGACTTTCTAGCGCTGGTCATATGTCGATGAGCATGGACAACTTCATTCCAGCACGCTTACATATGTAGCAATGTAATCAAAGTGTTTTTTTAATCAAAGTATCCCTTTAATCGGGTTCATTCTTTGCTGGCATGTAAGTACATATTGTCCAAACTCCAGCATGGAATGCAGAGATATCAATGCCAAAAGGGCACAAACAAGAAAACAAGCACTTATCAGCCTCTGAAAAACCAGCCTCTGAATTTTCAACATTCTTTACATTTTCGAGCTAAAATTGGGCTTTCAAAATATCTTGTGGCAAAGAATTCAAGAGGAGAACAGCTCAGAAATATGAACCAGGTCTACTTTAAGGACAACGGCACAGGACTCCCCCTCCACTTTGCTTTATCGCTCAAAGGCAGAGCCTGTAATCTTAGAGGAACTACGAATCTGGAGAAGGAGGGAGATCATCGTGCAGGACATCATCTTGAATTTCACCCGTCTTCCTTGTCTTGCCTTTTCACTGTCCCAATCTGATCTGCTTCTTCTCACGCTGCGAACAGGGCGTCAATTAACATTCCAAGTCTTGGCCTGTCGGGGCACTATAAATCACTTATGCCTCACCTCTTCTCCGTGGTCACACTCCTTTCTCTCTACTGTAGGCATAATGACAGGAGAGAGAAAATGAGCAAAGCAGGGTTATGGCCCTCTTTACCCTCCTTTGGTTGCTCAATCATCATCTTGTGCTTTTGCAGCTGGTATTCCTCAGTGTCATCCTTTTTTTATGGGAAGTCCTGACCAACTGTGTCAGACTCCTGGGATGAAGATGGAAAGTAACCGTCTAAAATCCATTACATGCATTATTTTTGTTACATAAATATCTAAAACTAAAACTAAATACAGTACATTTGTGTCCAACACAGGTGGCCTGCATTTGATTGAAATAAATTGCATGCATACAGGAATACATACAGGGAAAGATCCTGCAGCCTTGACCACCAAATGTTTCCAAAAAGAATTTCAATCACCACTAAATCCCCAAAAGCCTCCCTCAGGGGAATCTGTCGGCTAGCGTACTCTTGAATCTGACTGTTGTAGGAAACCCTTATGTTCAAGCCACTTTTTTTTTTTTTAAATTCCCAAAACCGTAGAGCTGTTTGCCTCAGGGTTGATTCCATGACTGCAGCTTTGGCATGGTGCTCATTCGTCTTGCTTCATTGCCATTTGAATACCACTATAAAGGTGAGCAGCAAGAACATTTTTATTATTTGCCATTTACATTCAAGTTTTGGCATAATAAATATTTGACAGCGCTTGAGGCAGATAATCCTGAATGCTAATGAGATTTTCCTTTCTGCACACCTGATACTCTAATATGTAGCTATACTATACAGGTTTTTAATGTAAATTAAAATAAAAAAATGTAATGTAAAGAGTGAATTGAGACAGCAAACCCATGCGTCCTATTACTTAAAGTAGAATATTCTCTGACCAAGACAGACATGTTTAGCAATACATGATCCTCCACAATTCACTCTGTAGCATACCAGAATAAAACTACCACAAATAAAGTCAATCAAAGACAAATTTCTTAATTTTTTTAAGGTCAAAGCAAAGGTTCTTTGCTCCAGAGAGTGCACAGTTAGCTTAGACACATTCAAATTCAAAGATACTAAGCTCCAGGGAATAAGCAGACAAATCAAGATGAAGGCAGGGCCCAAATTTCAAGAGAACAAATCATTTTCACAGTGAATTGAAATTACTGTTGACTGTGTCGCAGCAATGTAGTGAGGCAAATACTGACATCTTCTGACTGCTGAATGGACTGCAACATTGACTCTGATGAGCAATGCTCTGCACAGTGTTTGCACTATTTAAACTGCTGCAAAACTTGAGGCTTGCAGACAATGAACGGATTAGCTCGCAGATTTTAGATTGAAGTCTTTCTTAAACCAAAGTCAAGATTCTGGATAAATCTTTCTTTCCCAGTCCCTGTTTCAAAATAACTTCAGTCACAAAAACACAAACCAAGAGTGACAGACCATTTAATGATCATCAGAAGTAAGTTAAACAACCATTTATTTTACAGTTTAAAATGTCCTCATGGAGGAACAGCAAAATACACTCAAAATGAAGATTGATCAAAAGACAGTTTTCATACTAATCACCGTTTTAAGTTTTTTTTTTTTTGTATTTTCTTCTCATTTGTTTATCAAAAATTATAAGTGCCTTCAACATAACCATAAGAGTATTCAGCTTGCAGTCATAGAAATATTTACACCACAAAACTCACAAGCATGGTTTTACTTTCAGCATCGGTTTCACACACCTCATATCCCGTCTCTTTCAGACTGCTTTGTTTTGTTGCACAAAACAAACATAACGACCCTGAAGACAGACAATTATGAAGGGGAAGAAATACACACGAGCACAGATTAAGGACATTAGTATTTACAGCTTGGCTCAACACAGTTAAGGGGAGGGATGGAGACAGGTGATCAACACATCCAATAGCGGCATTATGTCAAGTTTAAGTCACATTCTTTACTTACGATTTCTGTTTACCCTTTAAGATTTGAAAATAAAGCATGCTATAGCACTTCTGTAATGAAGTCATGTCTTTGATGACTTCAGGATGCACTCCTTAATATGTGAGACGATGATTTTCAGACAGAAGGGGGCAGTAAAGGACCACATCAGTGAGAAGGAGAACAGGAATCCCTACAATACAATGGTTCCTTCAAAATGAGGATACAACTTCATAATGTAAAAGCACTGTAGTAACAGAGTTGGGTTGATGAACAATACAAAAAAAAGGAATCAAGTCTGCCCTCTGAGTGGTAAAATACAAAGTCACATATGAAAATAGGTTCTGATCAATTTTTGTTTTAGATACATTGCGTGTGTAGAGCGTTTGCAAAAGACATTTTGGCACAGAATCAATTTGAAAAAATATTTTTTCTTGAATATCACTACTAGATCATGTACAGATCCTTCCCACCTTCCCCTTCCTGCCCCTGTCCTAAGGACAAACAAATAGAAAGAAAAAAAAGTAAACAGTTGATGATCCGTCTTGTAAAATAATTCACTTGGTCTCTCCACATTGCTTCAGTCTTTAAATATTTATAATATTTACAGATTCACAATTGTCCACAATGCCCTTAGGCTTAAAATAAGATGCAAACAAAAATAAACAAATTAAATATTCTTTATATAGTCCCCTGTTGAGGCATTGAGTGTAACTGTACAACTCTAAACGTCCCCTCTCGAGTTCCTGGGGTAGGGAACACGTCGGGATGGAGAGTCAAGTCCAGAAATGATGTAGAAGTTGGCTGATGGTGAAGGAGCAAAATCAGAATGATTGATCAGGCTAAAATGACCCTCGATCATTTTCCAGGCAAGGATTTTTCTTTTATCTTGCACAAGCATGGCTGATCACAAGAATTCCATAACATGTATAATTTTATACTCAAAAGCTGTACAGAGTTCACAATTTTTTCATTAACATAGTGCAATGATTTCCCATATCGTTTGTCTTTAAAAAAAATTATCACAATCACTTTTATGAAGGTAAAAAATATCCCATAGGAAGGCCTCAATCCATAGCTTTATAGGTGCTATGAATTAGGAAAGGCTGCACGACACCTCCAAAAATGGCAAAAATGAAATGATTAATCAGAAATGATCATCAAAAATCCTGTTTGACCCTTCAGATCCTTCCCTGTAGAGGTATAGTTTTTGGAATTTGATGTCATTGAGTGACTTAAGGACTTGATGGAACAAAGGTGAGTGCATGCTAAATTAAAATGTTTTTTTAAGTCAAACTCAGAAAAATATGAGGCAATTCCAGTTTACAAAACTGGACAAATCCAAAGGGGCTGGTGTTGGCTTTGTTCAGGAAAAGTGAAGGTAATTAAACAGAGGCAATGACAATCATGAGGTGAGGGGAAATGCTGGAGATGCTGTTGAGAAGGTCCGGGGCTAGGCGCGAAAGGTGGATCTCCGAGAACTCACACGGCGGGAAAATCTGCACCACATAAGCTGGCTGTGAATCAAAAAATTCAAATAACAAGATGAGACATGACCTTGAATACTTTAAAAACACAGTCACAATTTAAAAAGAGTGGTAGAGCAGAAGAAGTCTAAATGCCCACAGACCTGATTAGAGCCAGGGTTGGGCACATTGATAATGCCAGCTGCCTGTTTGGCTTGCAGGTAGGTGATGAAGCCACTTTTCAAGGCTTCGGTTTGACCAAGGACATCTTCTTGGTCTCGACCACAGGGGAGAGCCAGTAGCAAACAGTAGTCATTCTCCACCTGCCATGAATGATAAGTCTTTTTCATAAATGTAAACATAAAAGCACATCCCACAGCGTGTTAATCAGGTTATAGGGTGAACATTTTGCAATATGATCATCCAAACTTTAGCACCCTACATTTCAGAGGTAGTGAAAACCAAAATACTCACAGTCATTCTGCGTGCCACACTGTCCAACTGGGAAGCCTCAAGCCTCATCCTCTGGACAATACGTAGAAGAGGACCTCCCTCTGTAGGCGGCAGGGAGCGCTGGGCCAGTATGGTGTTGCCAGAAACAAAATGCAACTGGACGGCAGCCTGGTCGTTCTTCAGCGCCAACATGCCTTGCCATACAATAGGATACTTCTGTACAACAAAAACAGAAAATGGGTTTTAAACCTATTTCCTCTTTGGTATAGTCTTGAAATCATATTCCATATATGATGACATTGCTGTTCAATCTGTCTTCCTACCGTCATAAGCTGCACCATGTCAACGGAACGATGTCCCGAATGTTCCAACTTAGCTTCAGGCCGTGAGTGCAGAGAACTTGATTGGTGGACTGCTGGCATAGGGGTTGGCAGGAAGGCTGGAGGGCCTTTCTGTAGAGATGGATCTGGCTTATGAGTAAGACTCATAGGGGACGTCATGGGAGACTGGTATGAGGGGGAGACTGTATCACGTGATATTCGTGAAATATGCGAGAGGTCCGTAGAGGTAGCATGGCGGAGATGGGAACTCTCAGGTTTGGAACCACTTCCTCCGAAATGTGACTGAGACATTTTACCCCTGTGACCCAGCTCAGGCTCAGGAGGGACCTGATAAGGAACATACAAACCAAATGAATAGAGTAATGCATATTTTGTATGTGTATATGAATATGATCTATAAGATACAAGTGCTGAAATAATGCAAAAATGTAAATAAAAGCATATCAAGTTACCTGTGAAGATGTAATGCCTTGGTTAGCCAGGTTGTGTCCCGATGAAGGATGCCCTGGGAACTGGGATGGAAAGCCCCGCATGTCCCGATATACTGGAAAGGAGCCTGCACCTCCTGGATGCATCAGCTGAACCCCATGTGGGTGAGGAGACACCAGGACAGGAGAAGATGCATGAACTCCCCTGATTCTACTTTCGTTGGAGGGTGGATGTATCAGCTTTCCTTCAAGTGGTTTGAGGGATTCTTTTGCAGAAAGGTCAATGGTCTTTCCCACTATGGGACTCTTTGAAGGCCCAGAGATGTGGCTCGAAGATGTTCCGGTCTCTGAGGTGCGTGACTGTCTTTGCTCTACAGCTGCCTGCTCTCCCAGTTTCTGTTGCATGAGGAGGCGCTGGTGCATGTCTCTGTATTGGTCCATGCGTATGCTTGGGTGGAGCCCTCGGTGATCACTGTGAATCATCATTACATCTGATTGGAGCTGGGGCACAGAAGGTCTACTGAGGGCTTGGTTAAAGTGTCTGGGGTCTTCTTCACTTACACTGCTGCCAGCGCTTCCTGATACCGAGCCCTGGGGACTTGAGCGGGACTGCAGTACCAAATCTCGGATGACATTAGGCTGAGGCGTGTTTGAGCGCTGTGGAGGCCCTGGGTGGGATGAAGACAGGGCGTCACCTCGCCTTCCATAGTTTATCCCAGACATTGGTGGGGTGTTCATTCTGGCTTCATGAGCCATTGCCTGAGTGACACTGTGCGGTTGAATTATGACGGAGGACTGCTCCGAGTGTGGGTGATGCATACTAGAATGATATGTAGGAATTGGTGGTATGCCGTGACCTAGAACGACAGAAGTGCCTCTCGGAGAACTGCTTGGGGGACAGGCTTTGACAAAGTGTGAAGGCGAGTGAACGGCTGTTCGTGGGGAATGGGGTTCTTGCTTTAGGTGTAGAGCTGACCGATCAGTTGTTATGCTAGGGCTGGGGCTCATGCGGGTTCCGGATAGTGATGGGTGATGGGGACTCATGACTGGGCTAAGGTTAGACTGCTGAACAGCTTTACCAATGTCCATCTTTTTAGGGAGGGGTTCAGACCCCGGTCCTCTCTTGCCATGCTGCTGCTGTATCACAGCTTGGTTGTACATCAAGACTTGAGGAGAACTAACTGGCTGTTGGTACATCTTTACAACGCCACCCTGGGACGCTGTGTGATACGGGGCTTCCGATTTCAGATCACACCCAATACCCTCCCGCTTCATACTGGATATAACAGGTTGAGAGTTATAAGACTGGCCTGTCAAGAGAACCCCTGTGTGCCCATAAACTGTGGGAGTAGGGGTTATGTTTGGGTTGGGGGACTGCGATGATGTGACGAGTGGGTCTTGCTTTATCGAAGATTTGGACACAGATTGCTGAAATTCTATATCACCAACACTGGCTTGAGGAATTTGACTAATTTTGGCTCTCATCCTATGAGGTCCCTCAGTTTTCTGACCAGAATAACTCAAAACAACAACACCTTCTGATGTGTTGACCCTTAGGCCAGGACTGTTGCCTGTACTGTAGGGATTGCTCTCAACAACAGAGCGCCCTCTAGTCGCATCTTCTGCAATTTCCATGGCGTGGTAGCGATTATTCTCATTGGAGTTTGATCTAAATTTTTGCTTGGGAATAGACAGGCCAATGCTGCGATTGCTGAGAGAAATTCGTGGAGTTTCCTCTGTATCATAAGGCATTGGGATTCGACTTATTACTGAGGTAGCAGGAGAAATAACTGTATGATGGATCTTCTCTCCACAGTTCTGTTTGGACTCTGTCAGTGGAAAGGGCTTGTGATGTATGGACTGGGGGGGTAAAGGTGGTCTGTCTTCGGGGTGTAACTGTCTTGAACCCACTATATCAGAGGGATTTTCATTCTCTGACATCCGTAAAGGATCCGACAGTGCAGATGTCACCATAGTGGTAGGTATAGAATTGCTGTTAGGTGCAGAAACATATTTAGGTTCCATTAGGATTTTTCTTAAGGTACTAGAACTAGGGTCAATATCCGAGGCCTTTGTGTCAGGGGGCATTGGGGGATTTTTTGAAGGTGTTCCAAGTGCAGTTGATGCTGGTGGAGAGGGTGTTACCACTGTAACATGACACGAAGGAGCAACATAGATTCTACTTTCCTCAGTTCTAGGAGGCCAGTCTGGTGAAAGTGGCATTTTGGCAGGCCGCAGCAGGGGTACACTGAAGTGAGATACAGGTTGTGGGCGGGCCGGGGCAAGAGTAGGGGTAGATGGATCTTCTGCTGGCGGATGCTTTTTACTACTTGAGATGTTGCTTGTGCCTGAATGAAAGGCAGATTCTTTGGGTACAGGCTGTTCGACTTCAGGCTGTTCTGCCTCTTTGGGCGTGTCTACAGTTATAGCACTCGTAACATCACGTCTACAAGTTGCAACGGCAGTGACCACTGAAGCTGCTGCAGTAGCCCCAGCTGTAACAGTGGCTGCTTTTGAATTGTTGGTTTCTGGGTCTTCTGGGATCGACTCTGGTAACTTGACTGGGGAGGGCTCTGGTTGGGAAACCTCTTCCACAGTATCCCCTTTCTTATTAGCTGTACATTTGCGACTTCTTGACTTCTTCAGGGTTTTGCCTCTAACTCTGCCTGTTTTCTTAGGTGTTTCAAGAAGAGGGGCATCCTCAGCTGCCTTAGACTCCCCCCCTAGGCCCTTTGGAATGGGTGTCCCAGGACCATCATCTGAGTCTGCAGCAAGAATATTGTTGATCACCATGTGTGTTTCAGGATCCATAATCTCATTGGAGGAGGGAGATGTCAAAGATTCAGGGCTAGAGACAGGACCAGTGTAAGTAGGAGGAGCTGTGAAACCATCTGTATCTGCACATGTTTCTTCAGCTGTAATGGAATCAATAGCTGCTGCAAGTTCAGTTTCGCTTGCAGGATTAGCTCGCTTCTCCTCAACTTCAACTTCTGGCTCCACAATGACAGGAGGCAATGCGGTAGGTGGCTCTGAAGGTGGTTCCTTATATGGTCGAGGAGGTTGCTCAACACTAAGTTTGGCAATATTTTCAACTGCCTGCTCTAGTTCCATCTGCCGTGCCAAGAGAGTCGCCGGATCAGCAGGAAGTTCAGGCTCTGATAGTGTGTCTTCCTGTTCCTGTGTGTCAAGTTCTTTCAATTCTTCTGGAAATCCTATGATCTTTGTTTCCTCATTCTCTTTCACTACTGTCTTGGTTTGTGTGATGGTGGGAGCTTCAAATGACTCAAGCTCATCATCCCCTGAACGTAGTAAACCTTTTACATCATCAACGCTTACACGGATCTCAAGATTTTTTAAGCTATGTGATTTATCTTCAGTGACCTGCTTGGTATTTCTTTTCAGCCTTGGTGTTTTCATTTTAACATTCTTTTCAGGCTGTTGTCTCCTCTCAGGGGAGGTGGTGTCTACCTTTTCAACATCCCCATCAGTAGAATTCTTTCCACCAGCATCAATTAAGTCTTTTTCCCTTCTGTGCACTTGTGTGCTTTCATTTTCCACCTTTTCTGATAGCTTTACAAACAGTTCAGAATCAGCTTTAGGATTAAGTTCTGACTCATCATTACTTGCCGGATCAGCTTGTTCAGCTAGCACTGTAACGCTCCCAGACTGTTTGTCTATTCTGCCTCCTTTCTTGTTAACTGGAGAAGGTGGTGTCAGTTGTGTTTGTTGCACTTTCTGGGTGCGGGGTGAACGCCATCCCTCAGAGGCTTTCACAACCTCTACAGTAGTGGAGCTCTCTTTGACCTCTGTGCCTTCTTCCATCATTTTCTGCTGATCCCCCTTAACTGGTGATGCATCTTCAACTCGTTTGAAAACTCTTTTAGGTGGGCGTCCTCGCCTTGCGATGGTATGTGGAATTGGAACATCTTGCTGTATTGGTTCCTTATCTGTACCACGTTTGCGCGTGGAGCGTGCTGACTCAACCACCTCTTTACCAGCTTGGTCGTCTTCACGTAGTGTGGCATAGACTGATTTTACATTCCTGCGACGTGTTCGGCCATGGATCAAACTAGACTCAAGGTTCTGCTCAGAATCTGATGCATGAATTGGTGACTTGGATGTGGCTTTGGACTCAACAGAAGCTTTTGGTACTTCTGCCCGAGGAGATGAGGCTCTTTTGAGTTTTTCTCTGTCAATTCGTTCACTCTTTCGTGTTGCAGGTTTCTCAGTGGCAACAATTTCGGAAGGTTGGGAAGTACGTAATACTGACAGTGGTTTTGCCCTTTTACTCTTGGGTTGTCTACGATTTGGTGATGGTTTTATTTCAGCCTCTAGCTCTGGCATACATGCCTCACTATCTGTCTCAGATTTCGGAGATTCCTCAGAGTGTTTTGTTTCCTGATTTCCTATTTCAGGTTCTGTCTTTATAATTTCTGTTTTTTCTTCGATCTTTGGATAGTCAGAGTAAGTTAATACTACAGTCCCTCTCTCTAAACAACTTAGGGAAGCACCAGGAGTGGGAGGCTTATCTTCCACCAGAGGATTATGTTCCACTGTCAAACTATCTCCAATTTTTGTTTTGGGTTCAATTAACTCTGCTTTTGTTTCCATTTCATTTTCTGGCCCCAGAAGGACAACTGGAGGGGTTATGGTTAGCTTAGGGGCACCTGGTTTGAAGTCTTCCATAGGAAAAGAATGCGATGGACATACCTCAAAAACAGGCTCTACTTTTTCTTCTTTGACAAATGACACAGGTTGATCTGAGGATGGAGTTAAAAATTCTTTCCTTTCTGGTGAAGACATTTCTTTCGGGGAAAGAGCAAATGGGGAAACTAACGTGGTTAATGGCGGGCTAGCGGATTTATGATCAACCTTCAGTACTGGCTCAGATTCCTTATCAGAATGCATGTAATCACTTTTCTGCCCTTCATCTCTCTTAATCTCTCCCACTATGGAATCATTCTCAGAATCAGGTGGAGAATGGTCTTTGTCCTTTTGTTGTTGAAGCTCCAAAAAGCGACTATGGAAAAGCACTATGGGCTCTTGTGGCTTGTCACCTACTCTAGATTCAGGCTGTGCCTCAGTAGCACCTGGCTTAGCAAAAGGCCTACAAACTCCAGTTTCTAAATCTTGGTCTTTACGTTCAAGATGCTGCAAACGGCGGGAATCCTGTTCAAAGATTGAGCTGTGCAGAAAGCGAGAGGCAAACAGGTCTTGTCGTTCTTGGTCCTGTGGCTTAAGTTCCTCCTTTTTATCGTGCAGCTTTTCAACAGAGTCAGTACGAATCTTTTTTTTTTTCATATACCAAGAAGGAATGGGTCGAGGTGCTAGCTCTACTTTGTCCTTATCTGAACAGCTGTGGGAGGTTGGAAAACGTGAGGGGAGAAAGGACCAATTATCTTCCCTGGAGGAATACAGTGTCTTAGCTCTTTCAAGGAGTGCTTTGGTGTCAGGAGTTATAGTTTTATCTAATGCAAAAGAATAAAACTTATTCTTTTCTAAAGAGCCTGAAAGCTTCAGGTCTGTCATCCTCTCGTCACGTTCCCTGAGGATAAAAGATAAGGAACTATTGGACTTGGGAGAGATGTGTTTGTTTTCTCCATCCTCATCTGAATCAGACTGCACTTCTCCAGGTTCCAAATCTTGGCCAAGGCGTTTGCGGATGGTTTCACATTTTGCAATATCACTGGGGAAAGTCATATCCATTCTAAGCGAATCAGACTTTATCCTTCTTTCCCATCGGTGCATCAACTCCTCATCGCAGCCAAGCAAGGTTGTCTTAAGCTTTGGGAGCTCAGAGTCAGAAGACTGAAAATTTGTCAGTCCCAAACTGTTTTTCAGTGACTCTGTGTGTGAAAATGTCTCGTCTCTTGTTGGAGATTTTCTTTCTTTGTTGATAACTGACACAGAAATTTGGGCAGTGTCATCTTCCTCATTTGCACAAAAGTGACCATGTGCTATTGAGGATGTTATACTCTGAAAAATGTCTTCATTCAACTTTTGGGATCTTGGAAAGCTGTGCTCTCGTTTTGGAGAGACTATTTCAAAGCCAAAATTCTCAACTTTCTTTCTTTTACTGGAAGACAAGTCATCATTGACCATATGCTGAATTGATTTTGGAACATCATGCATGATATAATCCATTTCAAAGTCATGGGTCTCAATACTTGCTGAGTTTTCAGACTTGGCTAATTTCTCAGGAACGCCATGCTTAGGTCTGAGCCATCTACTCTGTTCAATTTGTTTTGTGCAAATATTCTGGTCAATGTGCACATTGTGTTCATCTCCATCATTTGAGTCCCTGAATTTCCCTCTCCCTTGTTCGTTTTCAGACAAAACCTGTTTTTGTTCTTTTAATTCATCCAAATTAAAGCTGCCATCATCTAACATCTTAGTGAGACTGGAGTTGTTTTCACTTTTTGATCCTGCTAAATCCATTTTAAGGTAGGGAGAGTCCAACGGATCTGTAGAATCTTCAGGCAGCTCCCCTAGCCCTGACTGCTGCTCCAGAGAAAAGCCTTCAGAGTTGATTTCACAGTCTCCTCCATCTTTAGGACTGCTAACTGAAACCATCCGGAGACATTTATCCTTGTGGTGCTCCTTTTTATGCATCCCTTTTATCAAAATATTCTTATCCAAGTCTGTCTCTTTAGCATTGTTCCATAGTTTATGAAGTCCAGGTTTAACAACATCCTCCTCGCTAGTTCTCTTCTGTCTATCAGTTTTCCCAGAGTCTTCGAAACGTCTTTTCCTTGCAGCCAAACGATCAATATCTACAGAAGTACAACTGTCAAATCCCATTTCAGATTTCCCATGCTTTTTGGATTTGATTTTAGCATCCTTATCAATAACCTCCACTAAACTGTGCGTATTTTTGTCTCTTGTCACCTTTACATGCTTAGAGATATCACTTTTTGATAGTTCTGAGCAGAATTGAGGACTCCTCTGGTCAGCTGAAGGTGATGCCAATCTGGGACTGTCACTCCCACCCCTCGGTATTTGTTTTTCTTGGACAGACTGACCAATCAATTTTCCTTCTTTCTCTTTAACACGTGTTAACTGCACAACACAAGGCAACAGATCCAACCTTCCTTTGCTTGAGCCTTCCTTTGGTATTTTACTGCTTTTACTTCGAAGGACTGACTCAGGGCTACCATCTCGTTCAAGTTCAGGTTCCGTCTCACATAGTTGGATAATGGGTGATGCAACTTTTAGCTTCTTAAGCCTCTGCTTCTCACTTTTGTCTTTGTCCCCTCGATCTTTACGTCCAGCCCGCTTCTCCTTTTCAACTAAATTCACTCTGTCAACTTCGAAGACTCGATCCTTCTCAAGTTTGTCAGTTTTGTTATACCTTTCAGTGCGTGCCTTTTCAAGTTTTTCAAATCTGGGCGGGGAGATTGAACTGCAGCTACCACTTCTTTCAGAAGATCGGCAACAAATACGACGATCTGAATCACTTGGTATCCTTTCTGATAGCGAAGGAGATGCAGTAGGGCTGGCAGGACGACGAGGGGCAACGTGGGATGGGCTTTGGCTACGTTCAATGGTCCTCCGCCCATGATCACGTCCGCGATCTGTTTCGAAGCGCTCCCTCTCTCTTTCACGTTCCCTTTGCAAATAGCTGTATTTGCGAATGTCCTGCTCATAAGGGTCAGCCCTATATTCTCTATATTCACGGGGGTCTTCAAAGTATTGTGGATCATAGTAATCTCCCTGATATGGGTCCCATTCTGTATAGAACTCCCGACTTCTGGCAGGGTATTTGCGACGTGGATCTTCAGTATACGTTCCTGGTGTTCGTACATTTTCGTAATACGGTCTTTCTGCTTGAAACTCATATTGAGTTCGTCGATCATCCCTGCCAAGAAATATGCCCCAAAAAACAAGATATAAGTTCCTCACATTTTGTAATCAATAATATTTAACACTAGACGGTATTAAGGCTAAATTAATATTACTGAAGGGAACAACACAAACCTTCTTTCAGTGAGTATGTCATAAAAGTCCCGAATGTCCTGCCCAGATGCCTGCATTGAACGATAGAACGCCATCTGACTTTCCTGATTGGCAAAGTCCACCTGAAAATAAAACATGGTTAAGTTGCAATTTTCACAAAATGTCAGGCATTGAAAACACAAAAACATTAAAGAGATCAAATTTACGAGCAAAGTAAATTCCCCACTTACCTTGATTTTACTGCCCCCTATCTTCCATCCCTTCGTGTCTTTGACAGCGGCTTGTGCGTATTCAATGTTGTTATACAGGATAAGGGCCATTCCTTTCATTCTGTCAAATACAACCTGCGCAAGAAAGAGGAAAATATGGTCCCATGTTGCCAGAAAGTAAACAATGGGCAACTGTAAGGAGGTAAAAAACAGACTTACCTTGACAACATGTCCATAGCGGCAGAAATGACGAGTAAGAAACTGCTCAGTTGTGTTTGACGCCAATCCATCCAACCAAACACACGTCGTAGGCATACTCTTTCCAAAGCCCAACTGGAAAAAGGAACGACAAAATATAAGATTGCAAATATTTTATCCAACATTAAACAACTTAGAAGACAGTTTACATAAATCATGCTCATTAATGATACTAGTATGGTTGTGAAAGACAAGAATGTGGTAGTTAAGGCAAGATGTTAAGTTAAATGAAAGTGATAAATCTCACCTTTAGTCTATTGTTACCCAGGTACTCTCCATCCATCTTCTTTATAGCCTTACAGACACTGGCAATGTCGCAGTATTGTAGAAAGGCATACTGTGGAGCTCCATTCACCTTCTTAATGTCAATGTCCTTTGCACAATAATGAAAACAGAAAGAGGCTTTCATTAAGCATGGTCATCTCAAACTATGCAGCATGCTGACTATTGCCTATATGGAGATATTCCCAACCTCTTCACAGCATTAACCTACCACTATTTCTCCAAAGCGTTGAAAGATGCTAAGCAGGTCATGGTAAGCGGTTGACTTTTCCAGGTTTCCAATAAATAATGTCCGTGTGGCCTTTGGATGAAACTCATCTATCCTCTCGTCCAGGGGCCGAAACTCGTTCTCACTCTCAGTCTCTGAAAAGTACAGCAAGTGCCCATTCGAACCGTGTGCGTTTCGTTGTTTCATGATTATGCGGCAAATATCGTGAAAGTTCTGAACTTACCGGGGCCATTCCAGGCTGTGACCTCAATTTGCATGCCGAAAAAAAGCTTTCCCTTTGATGCTCCAAGTGCTTTCTCTTGGTCCTCTTGCTGACGGAAAAAGACAAGCCCGTAGCGCTCCTCTGAAGCTCCATGGATTTGTACAGATGTGACTTTCCCATGTTTCTTGAACTCATGGAACAAACCATCCTTCAGGCTCGTATCTGTAGTAAACCAGTCAAATGTTTTATTAAGTATGTTTCTTGGAAAAAAGTAACATGTTATTGAATAATAAAGTATTGGTAATGACCTTTCATTCAAATATAGTTTCAATATTTGAGAGAATTACAGAAATACAATGCACTACTATTTCTGCATAAAAAAAAAGCTATTTGTAGTTGCACACCGTGGGAGCACCTTATAACTAACCTGTAGAGCGCACAGGAAGATTTTGGACCTTGATGCCAAAGCTTTTACGTGGTTCATCCTTGTCGAGGGAGGATAAAGGAAGTGCTGAGGGTGCTGGAACAGCAGCAGATTGCACTGAACGTGCCGGGGAGTCATCACTTGAACTACTGCTAGAATCACTGTAGCAAAAGAGAAACATGGGCTTAGATGTTGATGTGAGCTTCACAGTCTGTCATCTTCTGTTACTGTAACTGGTTGTTGCCTTTGCTTTTCAAAGTAATACTTGAGAAGAAGTATTTTCATGAATTGCTATGATGAAATATGTATACGGAAAAATCTTTTTTGCAGTGCTACACTGTTAAGTGCTAAAATAATTCTTCATAGATTGGATAATATGTTTTGAAAACTCTACTTCAATGACTAGAACAGCAGTTAAAATGTCATTTTTGTGACCCAAGAGGTGACAAAATGTGTTTGTTATGTCAAATCTGCAGGGAAAGGAAGGAGGATTAGATTGCATATTGTATTGAACAGGCGATATTTAATACGCAAACATTTCAGATTTAATATATATAGTGATGCATTTGCATAATAGCTCATGCAATGCACTGGGAATGCGATGCATCTCAGCTGAAGAGAAGAAAAACACCCTTCTCTCCAAATGATCATAATAATCTGGTACAAAAAGATGGCTTTGCACGTCAGTGGCAAATTCATGGCTGCCATGAGCACCTTTTTACTCTAACCGTTCCCATGCCTGTCTCAGCTTTCAAGGCCCTCTGCTGTTTGTTTCCTTCTCACTTTCTCCTCCTGTGCTCAGACACTCCCGGAAGTGCTGCTGACGGAGGCTGGCCTGTGGGAGTGGGCAGGCAGCCAGCACTGGCCAGAAATTTCCAGTTCCAACTGGATCTCACGGAGGGGGGGAGCCATCACACATACACAGAGGTAGGCAGTGGAAAAAAATAAATATACCAGCCTTCTCCTGAAATCTCCCCCCCGTAGCACTACCTCGTCAAACCACATGTGTCGCTACACGCCTTTCAGAGCTGCCGACTCTGCTGCGTCCAGAGGTGATGCGGTCATCCAGACAATAAACAACCAGAGGCCTAAATCCCACGGACACAAGCGCTTATGTTTTTAAAAGTGCGGTTCTCACATGAATTTGATTATCCCAACCTTTTGTTATTTATGTATTTGTGGTACATCACTACTCAGAAAACAAAAACAAATCAACTAATAAATAGCAATACATTCAGAAGAACCTGGACACAAATAGCAACAGATGTCGAAAAACTCTGCAGTGCACAAAAATAGCTCCGTTTTGAATTCAACATGCTAATTTAGCTGAGGCCAGATCCACTGGCATAACAAGACTGACACTCGCAGTTTTTGTGGACAGACGGGTAGACCTCAACTTAATCAAAAGCATAGCAGGAATAAAAAAAATCTGATTAAATATTAACAACCCAAAATGTGTGTCATTACAGCTGTTACATGCAGCAAAGGTCATATTCCAGGCTCTGACTCATACCAGCAATCAATTACTCAGTCAACAACCTTGTAAAAGCAGCTTTGTCATTTGAAAAATACAAAGTTAGAGTACAAGGTTCACACATACAAAAAGGTTAGAAAGAAAATTGCACGCGTAACACTGCTTGAAAGGTTTACAGATTTAGAAATTGTGTTATTATTCAAATTCTATGCAATGAACGTGAAGTTTGGCCATGTTGTTCTTTTATAACACTATTTTAAAAATAGTTTTAAAAGTGATACAGTATCTGCTGAGTAAACAGACATGGTATAAGCAGATATGATATCTTGAAATGGTTCATTTTATAAACCACAGATTTTGAGCAACAATGGTGATAGAAATTAAATGCACAAGCAGGTCTTTGCTTGATTGCAAAACTGATGTTTTGACTTAAAAAACAACAGTTCGTTTGCAGTGTTTAATACAACCGATATAAATATATGTTGGGAAATCGCATTAAGTCTTAAAAGATAGCACTATACACAGATTAAGACGGTAACATTTTGTAACAACTCGATTCATTTCCTCTCCCTTTTTCTCTAATGACATACTCCACACCTGAATACTCTCTCCCAGTCACATCACTGGTCTCATAGCTCTGAGACAGCTGTGCAAATCACAGTTAAATGTGACAACGATAGCTGCAGCAGAACAGAAAGCTTTACCTCAGAGCGTCACGACATGGAGTTTTATTTTCCATCAGGTAGTCCCAGAGAAAAAAAGACATCGATTTTGTGAATGCATTTATATGATTACATCGTAACCACTCCATTTTAGCAATAATTCCTTTGCATCTCACCTTTTACATGTCACATAGCTCAGTAGTTAATGTTACACAAGAGTGTTTGCAATGCTGTGTGTTTCAAGGCCACTTATGCTAAAACTAAAGTTGGAAAATAGGATTTTCCGTCATAAATAAGCAAAACATCCGTCATAAATAAGCAAAAGAAAGATCTAATGTGCGTTAGAAATCTGTACGGTTCTACGGTAGCAGCCTGGTGTTTTCAGGCGATTTAATAAAGGTTAATGGCACTGCGCTCTGACGCAGACTCCTCAGAGGCTGCGGATTCATCACATATCCCTCCTCCATATTATCCGTCTAAAACGTGATCATGTGGTCAGTTATAGCTGACTACTGTATGTACACTTCCCACCGGAATATTTGTTACACAACCTTTAAAACGAGCCATCACTAAACCGCGCACATGCGTCACCGTTGCACTCCAATAGCATTTAATCCCCAGTTGTCAGCTCTTTTTTTTTTAATTTTTTTTTTTACATGATTTACCATGGAATTATGAATACATCATATTGTTTGTATTGTCGTATAAAAGCAAAGACACTTAATACTACCTGTACCTGTTTTTGCCTTATGAACTTATCTCCCATCATGCTACCACTGTCACTTGGACTTGGAAAAAAAGATAAATGTTTTTTTTTATCTTTACAATTTGAATTTAACCAAGTACTGTTGAATTCAGTGAACTTAAGGATTACAACCATTTGAAGCAGCATTCAGAGTGCAGATTTCTTTCTTAAACTCCTCGGTGCTCTGTCCAGCTCTTGCCTAAGACTGGGATGCACAAAGGTAAACAACAGCCAAGCACAAGGGTAGAAATCTTGACAGCGTCACTCACCTGCCACTCGTACTGCTGCTGGTACTGCTGACTGAGTCTGAACTGGAGGAGCGGCTGTGGGAGCCTGACCCACTGTGGGAGCGCGGAGGACGGGTAGCCTGACTGGCCAGTCTCTGAGGAGATGGATTTCGCGAATGTGTTGAGTGTGGAGACCGGCTGCGACTGTGGCGGTACGACCGCTCCCCGCGACGACCTCTGTCCTCCCTGTAAAGGTCCCTGTGAACCACACTGGCCAAAGTAAAGGGTTCCCTGGTACGAGACTCATAGCGAGGCTCTGGTGTCTCAAAGCGACAAGGGCTCCTGCTGTGGGAGCGGAAGAAGCCGACCACGCTGGAAGTAGATCCTCCGCTTCCTCCCGGCGTGGCCACTGCTGCTCCTCCTGTTCCGGTGTTGCCAGCAACAGCGCTGACGATAGTTCCAGTGACTCCCGATGACACCGCTGTACCACTTCCGCTGGAGGTACCAGACCCGCTCCCAGCTGTGCTCAGAGTCCTCTCTCTTGCGTCGCGATAATAGTCTGTCTCATAGTGCCGCTGGCGTTCAAAACTGCTACCAGGACGCTCGTGATGTCCGTAGGCACTGTGATCGTACGCCCGATCCCGACTCTCAGCCGTCCTATCAAAACAGGAAGAGAGAACATCACATTACGGTTACATTCAAGACAGCTGCTAGCATCAGACACTGGGCAAACAAAATGATCAGGTGTCTCTGGTGGGTTTTTACTTAATTAGACACATGGGAAGACAGGGCACATAAGTGTTTGGAGAAGGGTAGTTTTGAAGCATCTAAAGAGATCGTTCTTTTCCAGCCTACAGACTGAACTACAAGGGGATTCAATTGATGTGCTGGTTGAGACAACTGAGCGTGTCTGAACTGTTTATGGCTTGGAGATGAAATGTATCAGATCCTTCTGCCACAAAGACGCTGTCAGGTCTTTCATGAATCAGCTTGGAGGTGTTAACAACACTTATATGGTTTAAGACTGCCTTTTCTTTGAATGCAGATGTGTTATAATTCAATGGTTTATCAGTTCAAGCATCAGAGATATATTACTTGTATATATTACTGTAAAGTGCAACACACTATATTGATAATACAATCAGCATAGGATGACCGGAAAGAGATTTTTAGCAAAAGGCATGCATTCAGTGTTTAAAGGAACAGAAAGTTTGATTATTTCAAAGTATAATTGCAGGATATATGGCTTGCACAAAAATATTTATTTAAATAATAAATATTTACTCAAGAGATTCATGCCTTTAAATATTTTCAAGTCATTCTGGTCTTGTAACTTTAACAAAGGCCACTTTCTGGGACATTTTATCATTTATCTGAGAGGCTTCGTTGAAGGTTTTTGGACGTGACTTATGACAAGGCTTTTGTTTTTTAATGTTACACAATTTAACACCACTTGTTCTCCTGAAAAAAGGTCTTCAAAGCATATTTCGTGAAGACCATCATTAGAACAGGTGCTATTAAGGACATTCTGCTCAGACCCCGAACATCCTCGTTCTGAATAAAGCAATCAGAATTTAATTTGGTAATACGACTGCTGTGTCATTACTGCAGTCATATTACCCAACTCCCAGTAATGAGCGGGACAGGACAGCAATTACCACTGTTTGAATTCAGATCAAATTATAATCAGCAAATTAGCCATGATGTTGCAACACAGGGAGGTTTATGGTTTAATTCAACAACACTTAAAGAACCCTCTGTGATTTATCATTTGTCCAGTTCAACCAAGAGGGTGGAAAAATATTAAGATTCAAGACAGTACCTGATTTTAACCTCAACTGTCAAAATGGTAAAAACCTTCACTGCAGTATATTTGATAGTACATAAACAATTTGAAAAAGTTACTTTCAATCGTAAAACAAAATACTAATGTTTTTACTGTGTGACTATTTAAGAATAAATTATTAATATAAATATGCCTATGTGATCATAGAAATCCCAGCTTTCTATGTGGCAAAACTTAATGTAACGTAGTGTTCAAACGGGAGATTGTGTAAATATGTTTGGTAAAACCAACCTATGAGCAGAGCGTCTCGTTGGACTACTGTTTTATTGCCCATATTATTTAACTGCACCTTCCAAGAAGGAAGTGAGGGCAACAATGTAGGACTCCTCCTTCTCCTATCTCCACTATATCCTGCCAATGGCTACTTCCAAAGAAAGAAAGAAAGTATTATATAACTAGAACTAGAAAACAAGCTTATAATATCAGGTGTGAAAGAAAGAAAGAAGGTAATTAAGCCGATTCCCTAAATGGGATTTGCACATTATCCTTGCTGATAATTGATGAAGGCATCCAAACCTCTTGGATCTTTGATTGATTTAGACCATCAGAGATGTTTTGATTTCATCTGCGTAAAAAATTTATCAATGCACTTGTTTTGCTTGCTGGGTTTCATGCTGCTCAACTGTCTATGCCAACAAAGAACAGTAAGCACAAATCAAAGACAGTTGCAACATGAAGAAACTTCTGAAACTGCTTATCTCATGAAAGAGAAGTCAGCAGGAGCCTGTGGTTGAGAAAATTAGGCCACAATGCTTTTTGTTTTGAATCTCAAGCTAACATTTGTAATTCATCTGAATAGGCTTCCGGTTTTGTGCAGATGTGCAGTGTTGTGTTTTTACTAGAACGACTACAAATTGTTTTGGACAATATAGGAAAAGATGAGTTGATGGGGAAACGGGTCCCAGTCTGAGCTTAAGAAACCATGTAAGGTGGGTAACAAAAGGCTGCTGCCATTTTCTTTTTAAAGATACATGGCACAGGCATCTTACTCTGCATCACTGATGCCCTGTGATGTCCTGAAAGGCATCTTGGTAAATGATCCATAAGATGAGTTTCTTAAAATGCCCAACATGACCTTTACAAGTGACTGAGAAAGCGTTACTCATATTCACAAGGCTGTCTCTAGAGGACTTTGATAGACTGCATTCATCCCCTAAGCTTAACCCTTTGTAACATTGTCTTATCCCTTTAAAGGGTTCACAATTTAGTTTGTTTTGTCTACAGCAAACCACAATGACTGGGGTTAGTGACTGTGCAACAATCTAACACTAAGTTGTGTGGATACTCTGTGATGCTGCCAATCTGTGAAAAACATTGACATATATGTAACCTATAGATATAAACAACTTCAATGTATTGGCTCAAAAATGGAAGTCATTCATGAAGTCTTTCCAAACAAAGGCCTTTGCCATAGGGCACGGGAACAAAAGACTGCATGGGACGCACACAGTCTGCTGGATGTTGAGGATAAATCGGTTGATGGAGCTTTAGCACCATGTCTGTATTTCACTGCACTATACATAAAGTACAGCGGGTCAGGGGCAAATTCTGTTTCATCTTATTTGATTTAATCATCCGTGTGCTGGATTCATGAATAACATCTATGGTATAACGATGTCTGCGGTGAAATTGATGGATTACCTTGACCCCTGGATGCTCCCCAAAATGCTAATTTGGTGGCGCAGGCTCACTGCTCAATAGATAGCCTTCAATTTCACTTCAATTTCACTTTACACAAAACAGGTTCTACATTATTCATGGAGCTTAAAATAATTCAGTTGGACTTATTTTTTTGGCATATTTTCCATCAGTGTTTGATTATTAGTCTGCTCTGGTGCATGCTAAGCACATCAACTGTTTTGGGATTACGGGGACAGCATAACTATAAGGATGCATTCCAGCAGCATGCGAAAAAGGCAATTGTATGTGGAGGCTCAGTCACGTGGGAGCAAGACAAGCACATCAATTCAATTCAAGATTTCCAAAACTATTTGTGCATAGTCCAATGTTAAATAGCCTTCTGCCATGCAAACCAACAGTTAAACTGTGCAGGCTAAAACACAAACCACAGAGCTGTGTTTGTTCTTCTATCACTTTATATAATGATATTGAGATATATTCTGATATAGAATGTATGATCAGAAACTCAATGGAAAATAATTTTAGAATAAAATAACCAAATTTAGATTTATTTATGGTTAGTCCAGTGAATAAAATATCAATGAAGGTGATCCATCAGACTGAAGCAACAATCCTGTATAGACCGCACGGCCATGAATCAGTCCTGTTTATTGATTTGCAATGTTACTCTCAACAGTCCAATACAATACAAAATTTAAAAAGCACAGATATCTCAGTATAAATGGTTGAGAAAAATCCCTTATCGTTGGGAAATTTCTACTATCTCACAGCAATTACCGTGATATTGGCCAACCCTAAATGGAGTGGTTAAAAATGTAGTCAGGGACTTTGGGTGGATGTTATATCTCTACCTGCATATTCCCTCACAAGGACTATGGCCGACTCACTAATAAGATGAAATTCTACTAAAATAATCTTAAATTTGTTATATTTCTCAGAGGTCTAAGAATCAAAAATGTAATCTGCACTCTGTGACATATTTTGCCGTTTTCATATTCTACTCTCGTCACAGAAAAGGGTAACTGAAGCAATTTTAAAACCTCAGCTGCAAGGCCGGAACAAAAGATACTGGCGATGGAAATAATGATTATCTTCATGATTGATGAATATCATGATTAGTATTTTTAATTAAATCAATCAATCATTTAGTTTACAAAATGCCTTTGTCAGATCCTAAAGCCACATTGCTGTTTTGTCTGACCACAAGCACAGACCTTAACTTTGACATATTTCATTCAAAACTATATGCGCAAATGTTTGGTATTTTTGCTTGATATAAAAAACCCAATCAATTAAACAAAAAAACATCTTCTGTTCCTTATCAATCAACTGGTCTTTCACAATAAAAGATACTTTCATGTAAAAATCCTAAACTGACCTTGACAAAGCTTGAATCAGAAGCAATCTAAGAGGCTAAATTATGAGTTATTTAAGTCTGTCTCACTGTTTTTCAAGACATTTGAAAATGTATACACTGCATGAATATATTTATTTTTTTTATTGTAGTGTTCAGCCCCCACTTTTTACTACACATATTGTAAATTCAAGTACGTGACAAATCTTTGGGTCTTCGAATCTATTGAATCTTCCACAGCCCAGTCCTTGTGTTATATTAAGACATCGTTACAAAATATATATTTTTTTTCTTTACTTTGATTACTTGTCGTGAATAACAGCTAAAAGGGTGGATCTGGGTCTATTTATCATAAGGAGGACGGGGGAACAGGAGCTGAAGGTGGGGTCAGGTGAGAGGAAGAGAAAAAGGAAAACAATATAAAAGTAAGGTAAAGATTTCGGCATATAGACACACAGGCGGTAATAGCAGACTATGTACCGGCTACTTCTGTTAGTGGGGAAAATGGAGAGACACAGGGGTTCAAACTAGGGGGTTAGAGAGGACAGCTAAAATACACAGGGCAGGACATACCAACCTTTTGAGAGAGTGGTAACTTGACCTATTATTCCAAATACAATTTAGGGAGATAGAACTTTGTGAACAGAAAAAAATGGGCAAAAATGTTGAGTGGAGTGGGGGAAAAATGAAGCAAAATTGTTCAAATTAGAAAATGTAATCCTCATCTCCTGGGCAAGGGACCTCTTGTACTTGGATGAGTGTCCGTTTTAATTAAAATGATTAAAACAAAGTTGGCCTTGTACGGATCCAGGGTAGGATGTTTTGTATGCTGGAAATTGTCAATTTGAGTCTATATAACCATCCAAATGTAGGGAGAAAATTAGTCCTGTAAAATGAATACATGATATCCATAAGTCCCTCTTCAGAAAGCAGTGCACAGTTGATTCCCCAACAGCAATGATGGGGAAAAAAAATGAAGTCTTGCATTTTCAATGTGTGAAGTCCTTGGCATTCCACGTCGGTCACACTGTGCCCAGTAGTAAAGTAGTCAAATTCCGTTGGCAGAGGGAGGGAAATCTGTCCGTGACAGATTAAGAATAAAGAACATGTCTCTTAATGGTAATCCAGATTTGTAGTAGCACTGTATTCATTCCCAGTGTGGAGAACCTTCATAACAGTTCTGAGGCTCATGGATGTTCATGTCTGTTGTCCAGCTCCTTTACAAGTGAAGGAGCCTCCATGCAGTCCAACCGAAGCAGAGTCAATAAATGCAGTTCATTGGTGCCACTTTGTTCACTGATTCCGTATGCGTTTGTATCCACGTTTCAATTATAGTTCCACATTCAGGAAAGGAGCAGGTAATCCACAGACATGAGGTAGGTCATCTCCAGCAGCTACTTTTTAGTACCAATTTCCAGCATTTCTTCTTTGAATTATACGATCCAAACATAGTCCATGTTGGTCCTCATTAAACCTGGAAGTCCCAGTCGTCGAAAGGGAAAAATAATCTCCACAAAAATGGGGCAAGAAAAAAAAAAAGAAAAAAGTAATTTGCTCACTGTTTTTGTGTTCTCTACTTAGTTGTATCACCAGTAGAGGTCTCCCAGCACTCAAATTGTAATGCCCTGATTTTAGATATAATCCAAAATAAAACAACAAAAAAAA